>NC_047018.1:15235129-15535129 GCF_902652985.1 Pecten maximus | reverse complement strand
GCGCCCGTCCGTTCTACACATCAGGGAGGAAGGTCCATCCATCGTGTACCCATATTGGCATGTGAGAGAGATGTTGTCTCCATACTCATACGTCTTTTCAATAAACAACAGGTGATGCTCCTCTCCCGGGGACGGACAAGTGACAGCTGTTAAGAGAAAATGATCCGGAATTTAAAGGTTGCAAATCGGTGTAGAATTCCAAAGAATGACATTACAATTAAAACATATGTAAACTTTTCTGTGTATATTCATGTATCGATTAGAATATATTAACATTATAACAAAACACAACGACAAATGCTAAATAATTACAGTGTACGCTATTTTACTGAGTGATGCCGATATCTTAGTGGTACATTATGATAATAGTTTACATTGCACTATTGTACCGGCAAAGAATACCGACATGATATCGAAGCCATAATTCAAATGCAAATTCCATTAAACGAGTGGTAAATATATTTAAAGAGACTCATGAAAAATTAAAGGGGAATAAGACCATATGCTCCATAAGAGTAAGCGTACTTCGCTTCGTCGACAACACTATGCAAATTTAGGTCAAATTCCTGGTTATGTGACACTCTAACAGCGGATTAAGTACAAAATAAAAGGTCACGCTTGATTAATCAAAAAGGAGCATGGAATTATTAATGATAAAACACTACTCACGATTACAAGTTGGATAAGGCATACTCCATGATCCATCTGCAGTACAAACGAGGATCCCCTGGCCGACCATATCGAAGCCCACCAGGCACGAGAAATGCACTTCATCTGGGAAATGGTAAGTCTTGTATTGATACCGTAATTTCGGGTGGTGACCAGAGATTCCACACTGTACCGCTACAAACGAAAATTAATTCTCCTGCAGTAGACATGGACTTATCCATATATCAGTTGGGGAGTATTACCTACGATATTCCACAAATTACCGCTACAGAGGAAATTATTATCGAGGTGGTTATTGTGTTTTCAGTAGGCGTGATGAAATCTTAATATGAAAGGGATAAGGCAATTTGGATGATGTTTCTGAGGTCGTGGGAAGAAATACTGCAATCAGGGAACTCGCGAACATAACGAATCAATACTGTTACACAGGTGTACTGCATGATAAATTGTGATTACCAAACAAGCATCGAAATTATACCTTCCATTGTTCTGGGTTGTTTTAAACTTGTAACTAAATTATATTATTTAATCTTGAACATGCAATCTAGTATATTTTTAAAATCGGTAAAACAGGGGAAACTTTGTGATGAAACAGGGATGCGTGACTGAGTCACTAATATGGTGTGTAGACGAAGAAGACGGAGAATCTTGATAGCCAAGGTTTATCCCATACCTGAACACGTTGGAAAACTGTCGCTCCATCTTTTCTTACTCAGGCAAGTTAGACTTGAACTTCCGCTCAAAGTGAAGCCTTTTACGCATGATAGCTGTAGAATGTCGTTGTAATGATATGTACGGACCTGGTACAGCAGGTTCTTGTCAATATTCGATGGGATCGGACAAACGATGGCTAAAATGATAATGTTAAGTATTCCACCGGCGTTAACAAGCTGTTGTCATCTTACACACTATCGTGTAATTATATGAAACAATTATTACAAGTTCCAAAGTAAAGGGATCATCGAAGTATAAACAATACAATGGTTATAACTAAGTTTTTTTCGGATACAATATGTTCATATATTACGTTTCTTTGTTTTTGTTTTTATTCACGAGAACCGTTTTTTAAATGGATTTTCTGTTTTCTTCGGTTGCCATGCGATAGAAGACAATAGGAAACTTTTCGGAAATATGAATTACGATATAAATATCAGGTCATCGTTGATCTCTGAAAAATATTTGAAAAAAATATATCCTCTTCCAACACTTCGCTGTCTTAGGTTTGAAACATCGTATTCGTTATCGATACATGGCTATGTAGGGTACTGACCTTGACAGGTAGGGAATGTTCCTAACCAGGATCCATCCGACTGGCATCGCAAACTCTGTGTACCCATCCGTTCGTACCCAATTACACATGAGAAGTAGGCGTTGTCACCATAGTAGTAATTCTTGTTCTCCACAACTAAGTGACTGTCATAGTCCGTCGGCAGGTCACAAACTAAACAGAAGTGATGGTCAAGTTATTTCGTGAAGAAGAAATCTCCGTGAACACAAAACACATCATCAATAATCACTACCTACAATTCACCAACCGCAACTATTATTAACGAATAAAATGTGCTTCTTTTCTACGTTGGTAGCAATATTACATGGTGCAAAAGGCAGAATACCTACCATTAAGTTTAAAGCTCACAATTATCAACATCAGATGTGTACATGACATAAAAAAAACGTGCAAACCCGGTTTTGGGGAAAACGACTCATTTGTACTGGATTCGTTATAACAGTTCAGGTTTCATATAACATTTAAAGTTTACACAATTTGTACTTACCGCAGAGTGGCACGTCACACACCTCCCACTGTAGCTCGGGGTCTGTGGTGTAACACCAGGGTCCTACAATGTTATGGTTCGGGTTCCGACAGTAGTTGGCCTGGTCTGCTAGTTTATGGTACCCGTGTATGTGAGGAAACTGGGATGCCCATCTTTGACAGACTCGCCCAGAGGATGTCACGTTCATGTGTCCGGTGTAGTCTCGACCGTTTCGTTTTAACTTGCATTCTTTTGCTGAACAGAACAAAACAGTTACTGTTTGTCTTCTTTGTAAATAATGTATGTTATTCTTACCAACGTAACCAGATCAATTTGAAGGGGAAAACAAACTAGCTGTTTCTTACCTCGGTTTGTATTTATGACTATCAATTCTTGTACAACCGCAGCTAAAGCGACGGGTTGCTTATTGTGGTAAGAACTCGGATGCATGTTGGTGTGTGTGCGTTATGCTTTTTATACAGTCTATATGTTAGTTATTTTGTTTTCTTCATAGTTTCCCTCATTTTTTAAATGTTGAGTAAGAATTACGGTTTGTGTAATATTGTGTTGTTTTGGGTTGAAATTAGTACAGTAACTTAAGACTTAACTTTCCTGACTTTAACATTAATTTTGATTTTGATTACAGGTGTATTTGGTTGGCTTCATATTCGACCTTTGTGATTAAATGAAAAACATCAATCTATTGTAGTAGCAATCCGTTGTGCTTTATCAACACAGTCATCAATTTAGTCATCCGGTTTCTCATACATCACTTACATTTAATTGTCTAGATCATCACAGTAATGTGAACGAAGGATGAGGCGTCAGAAGATATTAATTATTTTACATACACTCTCAGCAAAACAGATGTTTTCATTAAATTAATACCCATGATCAGTTAATCAGCCAATGATGTACTGAAGTCAGACAGAACGTCACCTTACCTACACATTCCGGTAAATCCTGGCCCCACGAAGAATCCGCCCCGCATGTAAGGATGGACGGGCCCTTCATCTCATATTCCATAGGACATGAAAAAGACACGGTATCCCCATAGTAGAATGTTGTAGCTTTAGGGTACAACAGTAACTCCCTATTCACTGGGCATTCTATCGCTACAATAAAGAGAAAACTCCTTATCAACCGTGAATTATATCGATGCAATGAATGAAAACTCCATAGACACTGGATATTCTATCGTTATAATAGAAACATAACTCCATATTCACTGGATATTCTATCGTTACAATAAAGACAAAACTCCATATTCACTGGATATTCTATCGTTACAATAAAGACATAACTCCATATTTACTGGATATTCTATCGTTACAATAGAGACATAACTCCATATTCAGTATGTATTTGAACGCTTAAATGATGAGACAACAACGTTTTTGGGGAAGGTTACTATAATTTCGAAATGCCAGGAACTAGGCGGCGAATTGGAATAGAAGTTCTACAGGAGATTTTCTGGTGTTATTCTTGGACTGGATACTTTGATAATGTTTAAGTATATTTGTAACTCGCATAAATCACGTCTAAGTGAAGTACGTACGTTTTCAGGACTATTTTCTAGATACTTGCCTTGTTTGACCCGGATTTTTAACGAATAGTAAAAGCTACATCGGCGAAATCGTGAAGCCTGTTTTGTGTTCACGGTGAATGGAACATGTACATACAATTCATTGTATTTGATGTCGAGTTTTGCTTGTTGATAATAGATTTGCTAGTATCCTGTATATAAGACGGGTTAATATCTCTCTTGATTTTTGTTTGCCCTTTACTAATTTGAGTCAATTAGGCAAACCCCTAGAAATATTTTGGCACGTTCCTATGTGCCATTCTACCACTACAATGAACATTTCAATAGACATGCATTACATATGGAAGCTGGTGACAATATGAATCCTACCTTCACAACTTGGGGTGATTTGATCCCACACACCGTTCTTACATTGGGCGAAATAGTACGGGGACGATAGCCTGTACCCTACGTCACACGTGAATACAACGATGTTGTCATACGTTCTGGTGTCCAGCATAAGATGGGGGTCAGAAGACACTGGGTCCGCACACTCTGTCAATAAAGGCAAACATATGCGTTAATATTCACGTATCTAGAACAAAATGTCGGTCAGAACACACAGCATTCACATAGTAATACTCTGCAAATTATGAATATAATTGTTATTATACATGTATTTACGGGTGTCCAGCATTATATACACATCAAAAACGAAACTGTAAATGGTTTAATAATGGAGCCTATACTTTACTGTGACAATTGTTGTCTTTGTGATGAAAGTCTAAACCGAAAGTGTGCACAATCAATTAACAAATCAATCAGTCGTGTAACAAATAATACAAAATAGGTAATAATTTCTTGATGCTTATTCATATCTTTGATATCGTGAATATATTTCGTTAACTATATATTTCGTTGACTATATAATTCGTTAACTATATATTTCGAAACATTTATCAGAAAATGCTTCTAGTGCCATCATATAAGCATATGCAGAATCACAAGCGTGAAATCGTAATTATGATATCTCACCAAATAGCTAGATGCAACGATAACAGCTTTTTGACAACGTCTTCGGCTCAGGATGGCAAATGTTAAACTTAACTTGAGAACCATAAAAAATACTTGATATTTCCTAAAAAAGTATTTGTCTTCAGTAAAATTGCCATTTAATGATGGCAATTCAAAAGTATGTGTTAAACAGGACATCCTTGCCTCAGGAACGAGGACTATACGAATAACACAACGTTGTGTAAATATCTTTCATCATATTTATTAGAGGATAGTCCTACTAAGATAAGAGCAAATTCACAGAACAGCAATATTGGCAAGTACTGTACGACGAGCAATACATGATCTCTGAAATAGAACCGTACTGTAGTCACTGTTTTGGTTTGTAATTATATGTTAAGTCATGTTTATCTTTATATACCACCGGAGGTATACATAAAACAGGGTGTCTAGGTAGAAGTAAGGGATTATAAGCTATTTATTTCAACCGATTTATGCTATGATCCTAAAGAATCGCGAGAGAAAGAAACCTTGTTATGATGACCATAATTAGTAAACAAACAACGTATACTAACATCCACTATCTAACAGCCTCTTACTTAGTTAAGCGTACACTTGCGCATTGAAATTTGATACCGCCCTGATTAGTACACGTAGCTTATATCTAAAATAGCAAGTACCTAGTAAACAACAACATATCATCAATGCATATCTATGTTTTTAGTTATATATTGTATATGTAAATAACAAGAAATGATGAATACGGGATATCGTAATGGAGATGATAAGGGGATGTTTCTTCAAATACTCACTATACCTGTACATTAGTATTTCAGGAAAGGAATCAATATTCCGAACTTGTCATTGTAACATATGGGACTTACTAGACAGGGAACTACATCCCGAACGAAAAGCTATGACAAATGACATTCCTGGAACTCTGAGTGTGTAAATGTCACCGTGAGAGAGAGATATATTACTGAATATGTTACTGGCCACCGGGATGAAATGGTATTTCTGAATATGTTACTGGGTACTGTGACGAAATAGTATATCAGGATATTTTACAGGTCACTGAGCTGTGACAAAACGATATTCTGGATATCGTACAGGCCACTGTGACAAACGGTATTCTGAATATCTTACAGGTCACTTTG
This sequence comes from Pecten maximus, assembly GCF_902652985.1. NCBI lineage: Eukaryota > Metazoa > Mollusca > Bivalvia > Pectinida > Pectinidae > Pecten > Pecten maximus. The sequence continues at coordinate 15,529,010 of NC_047018.1, read as the reverse complement.
ACAAAACGGTATTTTGTGAATGTGTTTCTGGTCGCGTTAATAAAGGTATTAACGAATAGGAAACAACATCCTGAACAAATTGTCACTATTTCGGGGTGATATACTTGCAATCTTGAAAATTGCGGTTCTAGAGAGGACATAACGTCCGAAAAGGGTCAATGTGAAAAGTGTTGATTCTGAGAGGACACAATAACCTGAGCAGACCACTGAGAATTATCAATGGTTATGATGCAGCACACCCTGAGATATGGATCTTTGTGGAGGCGTTCTTCCAAGCAAAATATACAAACACGACATAAAAGGTCAACTGTTAAAATTCTTACCGTTCTGAGATTTGCCGGAACCACAACAGACACAGAAAATGAAGAGGATCCGAAGATTCATCGTTACCACGACGTGTGTACTACCTCAGACAGGATACACACTATGTAGCTGTCTAGTGTTATACACGCAGGATCGGGAAGTAGACAGATCCGTTTGTCACAGTGTACTTCCGGTTACAAAGCATATCTCAATCAATGGTTGAGTAATTTTTCATATTAGGCGTCTAAGACAATTAGTTTTATCAATCCATACATGTATATATAATTATATACATAATTCAGTTACAGCAATGTCTTCGAGTTACAGGTTTATAAGTACATTAATGTGTTATTATTTAATGTGATGGAGAATGTATCGGTAAATGGTAGAATTTAATTAAAGTAAGTTTCTGAGTTAAATTTGAATAGTATATATATAGTCCGACATTTATTCCGATGAACATTGACGGTAATAACCATAGAAACGTATTTAAATGACATACAATGAGGTATCGATAAACGCGGGATTCCAATTTTGCCCAGACTTTTTTACCTTGTATTTTCTTTGCCTACACCAAGTAGTGGACAGTTTTACTAAGTGCCTGGCGTTAAATGTACTTCGCACAGTTTAACAACAATACACGATGTATTTGTAAAATTTATGCTTTTGTTAACAATATAATATCTTAAATGTATCGGTTTTGTGATTGGCACAACTTACACACTTCTGGAAACAATATATAGTCGGTGTTCCTCAGTATTAAACACTACACAATATGCAGGTGGTTTTCCACCGAATTCCCCTAAAAATGTATTTTTCATTAAATAATCACCTTTCCTGAACAAGAAAATCTGATGTGTTATATAGTTCAATCCTATGGTTATAGATTCATATGTAAATCAATTGGAGGCGCAATACAGATTTTATATCAATTTTTGAATACCTAACGATTTGAACCCTAAATGGCATCAATACAACAAAAATAAGGTAATATGTTTGATGTGTTGAGATATCCATACTAAAATGCAATTTTAATTAAGTTTTAAATGAAATACCATCGACTTTCTGAGAAACTGAGCTTAACACTGAACTGTGAAGTCAAGTGAAGGTTGTGTTGAACTTCAGCGACGGATCTAAACGCAAATCTTTAAAGTGAAATGTTGAGGTAATACCACGAAATCACCGTCAGTATTATGTGCGTGTTGGCTTCGGCTGTATACTTCAGTGAAGTAGCGCACGAATATACCACTACATCACTCGCATATAGTGGACGCCGTCCTTAAATTGCCACAGCTGTTAAAAGGACGGTAAACAATAAAAACCCATATAAAACCTCAGATGACCATATCCATTGGTTAGTTAGTTAGAAAAATAAATCATTATAATAATTGCTCTGTCCAATCTTGTTTAAAGATATCATAACACTTTTATGTAATAGTCGAGAACAGGAACTAACGCCTCCACCAGTAAACGATCTGCGCCCATAGGGATATCCTAACATTCACTATCTCACTTGAAATACCACAACAGGGCCAGCATAAAGTCCTCATGCCGAGTCTGTACTTGATAAATGACATCATAAAGTCCTCATGCCGAGTCTGTACTTGATAAATGACATCATAAAGTCCTCATGCCGAGTCTGTACTTGATAAATGACATCATAAAGTCCTCATGCCGAGTCTCTACTTGATAAATGACATCATAAAGTCCTCATGCCGAGTCTCTACTTGATAAATGACATCATAAAGTCCTCATGCCGAGTCTCTACTTGATAAATGACATCATAAAGTCCTCATGCCGAGTCTCTACTTGATAAATGACATCATAAAGTCCTCATGCCGAGTCTGTACTTGATGAAGTCCTCATGGATGTACACGATATTGCCAGGAATGGGTCGCTTGCCCAGTGTATACAGTAACATGGTTGTATGGGGCACCAGTCTTAAAAGACACATCGAGAGGCAGATTCAAAAATGATGTGAAGATGGTTCGCAATTATCTACGCCCACACTTCCATCTACCAATGACATTACAAACACTTGAGTGGGACATGCTTATGAATAAACGGAAGACTAATCTATCAAAGCATATAATTAGATGTATCTGTATTTCTACCGGATATATATATGTATCATAACAAAATCAAGCAATAGAAACGTTGCGCAACCATGCAGGTATTCTAGGTTGAATGGCATAAAGGTACTCTACAGCGCTCTCTTCCCCGTGAAGAATCAGTTAATGGAATCAATGATATAAATAGACACAACACGTCAGAACCACAGGAACACTTGATACTTATAACACTGTCAGTAAATCCAGTCGTTCAATATTTCATCTATAATTACTACATTGTTATGGCCTCTCACCGTATGGAAATTACAAAATATCTCGACATTATCGATACACAAATTGACTTGATGGTTTACTGTTTTATATTTTCAAAAATGTTTAAATAATCTTTAAACGATTGATCACAAAATACCCAATTTCAAGTATTTAAAATTTATTTATTATTTCAAGGTATGCGTCTGCCGAATTATTTGTAAGCGCCTTTTGTACACATTTTCACGCCTGACGAACCCTGCGACGTCGTAATGAGAGTGTTTAGGACATGAATGAACTAAAAGTATTAACCAATTGAATGGTAGTTTTTTTCATAACAGCCGTTAACTCATACACACGTACCGGGGACTGTACAAGGTGTGGGATGACCCAGGGCCAATAGGTAGGAGTTCTCCAGACACACGACGAAATCACAACGTGTAAGTTGTATCAGCTGACCTGGATAGTACAGGTAAGAACGGAATGGTGTCATTGTATGTATAGTGACCTCATTACACGAGTTCTATGGTCAGTCAGTGTTGTTAGTGCCAAATGACCACATTTGAGCCCTATCACTGCTTATCGACGAGTGGATTTTATTATGCTTGCGCAGACCTGTTGTTGCAATGTAAATACAGTTATGGGTGGACAAAGCAAGAGTAGGCATCACTGAATTCATCTCTATGTATCTGCCTTTATGCCAATATTTAGCAGCTTTCAAACTCGCAGCATGTATTGATGTTTGATGTTCTTTGTATAACTACCCAGGCCAGGCATCCCATAACTTGGCCATTGCCTGCACAGTTGTATAACATGCCTTGTTTCAAATAAAACTTCAACAATTTAAATATTTTACAGCTGCGACATATATTGATATCGTTATAAACGAATTTATCTTCACATTATCTTAATACATTAAATTTAATTTTGTCCACGTCATATCGAATCAACAATCATGATATGAAACATCCCTGGATTAGCAGAAAAGGAGCATGGCGTTATAGGCGTTATATAAAAAGTACATTAAACATCACTGGTTTAGTAGATGTAATTTGGCATTATATAAAATAGTACATTGAACACCACTGGCTATTTGAAGGGATGTGGCGTTATATAAAACAGTGTATTGAACATCCTTGCCTTCATAGAATAAAACAGTGGACACACTTCTATATAATAACAAACGATGCCTGGATACCATATTTATGTATGAATTGAACAATAAATGAAGCAAGTAGAGTGCCGGTCCATAATAACAGAATGATATATCTTCTGCACAGTTCTGGCAAATATTAGTCTCACTGGAAGCTAAGCGTATGTCAATATTAAAGGGAAATCGAAACAGAAAACATGTCAAAACTGTATAGGGGAAGTGTTGCATTATCTACATAAATATGATTTCAGGTAAATATCTTGTAAACCATGAACTATAGAGTATCCTTCTATATCTGGTATCATAGATTTTCAGAAGCATTTAGGGTAAAATTGGTGTTAGTAAAAAAACATATATTAGTATGTGGTTTCTAGTGCATGGTATTTACGTATTCAAATTGACAGGTTTTAATCTTCCTTAAGAAAGCAATGGAATACCCGGTTAATATGTATTGCGTCATTAGTACAATTATGGTTTTGAAAAGATAATTATTATAATGTATGATTGACAAATTGACCTGCTATTTTGGATAGTGAGCGTAATCACAGCAGCGAGTAATCATGAAATAATTATAATATCTGTCAAACCGTTTCAAAGGAAAATTGATCTACAAGGAAACAAGGATTATTTGTTATTGAACTAGTGCGACTCCTTACTGCTATGGGTTAAAGAATTAAGTCATAACAGTTCTAGGGATAATTTCGGTGCTCCATCGACCTTAAGAAATTTCAGGTTTTTCCGAAGGCAAACTGCTAAAAGATATTCAAAAGTATAATTAAAAAATGTGGTAATAAAAGATATTTCACAATACCTTGTTAAGAAGTCTTCCGTCCTATACATTACTAAAGGGAATAATTTTAAAAAGAAATGTGCGCTTTGTTACAGGTATGAGTCAATACATGATATCATGTCGCAAACAACAACACGATTGGTATGCAGTAATAATCCTTACGCGAACAACGGTATAATTATCCTGGGGAATGCCAACATTTATTCTATTTGTATGGAACTACACTTCTGGTTTCATTTTACTAAATTTATGTTTAAAGTGTGCATGTTGCACAAGAGATTCTTAGTGATCCCCTAATTTATTAAACATTAATATTTCTTTCGAACATTGCTCCTATTCTAGGTGAGTGACGAAAACACACTTGAAACTTTGTTTTAAATAATCTGCACGTGCTCTTCATACATGTATCATTATCCATTATTAGATATAAAATCACCTACTTGTCCCAAAATTATCGACGATACTTCCTTTCTCATGAGTTGTGATAAATCAGTGAACATGTTCTCGCATCCCGTTTAAAGCCCATTCACACTTGTGAGGAAGCGTATCCCCCCCCCCCCCTTCCCTGATCTGATTAACCGAAATACATCAAATTTGAAGTTATTGTTCACTGCTTGACAAAATTGGCGGTAGCGACTAGTTCGGTATAAAGTGACTGGTGGGGGAGAGGGAGGACGTATCACTTTCTTGCCTAGGAGCGACGTTTCAGAGTGATGAAACTATAAATGCGTTACTGCCCTTATACTTCATGGGGAGGGGGAGGACGTATCACTTTCTTGCCTAACAACGACGTTTCAGAGTGATAAAACTATAAAGGCATTACTGCCCCGATACTTCGTGGATACCGAACTTAAATGATATTATGCAAAAAGGACGTAAAACAATACGTGTGATTGCGTCCCAGTGTGATACCCTTCATTTTCGTCCTTGCAGATTCTAAGTACGAAAATGCTGAGAAATGGTTCCTTTTGTATATTGTTCATTACCTGGCATATTTCCCATTCAGGTAAGTGGCATTATCCGGTAATTAAGGGTACAATAACTCATTTCATCAATATATGTTTCCTACAGCTTCATGACAATAGCACTTACTTCTATAGATCATTGATAATACCACACATCGAGTAACATGAAGAAGTCGACATTTAAAAATATGAATTGATGTAAACATAAACTCTATTCAAGCAGTGATCTTTCGAAACTTTTCCTGTATCACCTACAACTGGGACATAAACTTGACATGCAATTGGAGCGAACCTACAGACTATGGCAGTGATTTAACTACGCATGTTACCTGGTAAGTAAGTTTTATTTAAAGATGAGTTTGAGCATTTCGAGAATGAGGCGAATGCCATTTGCCACCATAATGTAGCCGGTTGTGGTGTCTTGCTTGCCTTCGGCAGTATACTTCAGTAAGGTCCAGTAAGACTATCAAGTAGACATCGCTTCGGCGCTTTCACCAGGTGGCAAACACAAGCAAATCGTAACTCACAAGACGCCAATTTGTGCATCACATGTTCAGTAAAACCCGCGAAAACAAACCACATATATAGTGATATTATACACTTACATATCATGTTGTACAGGATATTTGAGGGTCAAATACAAGAACAATTGAAATGTCCCATCAGCACCAGGGCGTCATGCAGCTGGGGTTTGGGTGGAGGTGATGGAAGTTTTGATGTTGACCCGGACAGACGAATATCAGTGTGTCTTCAACTTACAACAACAGATGACGTTCCCATGTCTGTGAAGGAGTGTCATTCCATTGATATTGCTGACAAAGGTTCGTAACATTGAAAGAAACAATAACGATTTCATTTACAAAATATCTAGCTTATCACAAAATCAATAGTATTTATCTCCAACTATTTCGTGACAGTTGTTATCATGATAATTGCAGTCTGATACTTTTCTATGCGCAGCTACATCAACTTATCCCAGGTGCCTTCTAGCTGAATAATTGACAAGAGAAAACTCTGTATTATGATGTAATTACCCCCCACTGAATCAATATGCTAATCTGCGTCTTTCGTGCAATTAATACATACACTTCTTTGACTATAATAAGATATCGAGAAAAACTTAAAGGCATCACTTCATTCTGCTATTAACACGAAATTTCGCCAGAAGAGTTTAAAAGTGCTGAAAATGATATTGCTCGCATATTGATATATTACTATCCGTAACGTTGCGGTTTAAAATGTATGACATCTACATAATGCTGCGGAATGTTTTATTATATTAACTTCTCTTTCTTTACAAACAGTAAAACCGGCTGTCGTAAGCTACGTACACGCCAGAGCAACTCCGCCATTATGTCTGAACATATCCTGGAACCATGAAAACAACATTGATCCAAAGAAATACGAGCTAAAACTTTTGTCGGAACGGGAAGAAATCGTTACTGTACGTGAGAGTTTTGTTTTATTTCTAATTTTGATTTTTTTTCTTCTTCTTTTTTTCTTATTTCAAAATCTTTGTTTGCCATGTCGATAGGTTATGTCTGAGAGCTGGAAATCAATGACACAAAGAAAGGTTATATATATACTTACGATAAAGAACAGAAAGAGTGTATAATATAGAACAGAAATAGTGTATAATACTAGTATATAACAGAATCAGTGTATAATATATAATAGAAAGAGTGTAATATATAATAGAAACAGTGTATAATATATAATAGAAACAGTGTATAATATATAATAGAAACATTGTATAATATCTAATAGAAACAGCGTATAATATATAATAGAAGCAGTGTATAATATATAATAGAAACAGCGTATAATATATATAGAAACAGTGTATAATATATAATAGAAACAGCGTAAAATATATATAGAAACAGTGTATAATATATAACAGAAACAGCGTAAAATATATATAGAAACAGTATATAATATATAATAGAAACAGCGTATAATATATATAGAAACAGTGTATAATATATAATAGAAACAGTGTATAATATATAATGGAAACAGCGTATAATATGTATAGAAACAGTGTATAATATATAATAGAAACAGCGTATAATATATATAGAAACAGTGTATACTATATTATAGAAACAGTGTATAACATATAATAGAAACAGTGTATAATATATAATAGAAACATTGTATAATATCAATAGAAACAGCGTATAATATATAATAGAAGCAGTGTATAATATATAATAGAAACAGCGTATAATATGTATAGAAACAGTGTATAATATATAATAGAAACGGCGTATAATATATAATAGAAACAGTGTATACTATATAATAGAAACAGTGTATACTATATAATAGAAACAGTGTATAACATATAATAGAAACAGCGTATAATATATAATAGAAACGGCGTACAATATATAATAGAAACAGCGTACAATATATAATAGAAACCTTGTATAATATATGATAACGTGTATATACTTAAAACACAGTTGCGATGTCATCCTTTGTTATTTGCATACTATATCTAACATAGTTAATAGGCATCGCCTGTAGCTGTCCAATAAGTAACCTGTCCATTACGTACATGAAAATGCAATTATCCGACAGTTATAGGTAAATTATTTGACGGATACATGTAACATATTGGACAACTAAAGGTAAGATTGTGAATGAACACCTCAACATGCCATGCAATGGAAACCATAATTATAGAATTAATGTAAAAATAAATATTTATCAAATTTTACACAGAATTTAAATATCAATGTTCTTTAAGTATTTTCGCTATTTCTATTCTCCGTTAGATTTTCAATGTACTGCAATTTGTCCTCTTAAAACATTTGAATAAGGAAACTATCTTTTAACATAAAACATACATGTGGATATTTATAAACCTTAAGCATTAATTACAATTTCCTTTGAAATCGTAATTTTGACATTAACATTTTGGAGTTGAGAGCAGTTGAAATATTGTGTTATCCCCACTAGGTATGTGCAAAAATGTATTGCACATGTGTTGGGAACGCACTTCCGTTTTTGGGTGACTAAATTCTACTCGGGCACATATCACACACATGTATTGCATGCATTTAAAAGGGGTATGCAAAGTATGCTACTGGACACCGCTGTCCTTTATTGTATCAATGGCCTTCATGGTTGATTGCTCAAACAGAACAGACATTGAAACTGTCCAATACTAACACAGACATGGGTGTGTTTTCAGTATAAGACTCATAATGCCTATTATGTAAACTACTGCATAGTCTTCGGCTTTAATTCTTTACTTAAAATATAATACAAAAACGGTATATATATATACATGTATAACATAGACCAGAAACAGTTAGAGAGGATATTGAATGGTTTCTAGTTGAATTTAACATAAATTGATCTGTCATACTCGAGAAATATGTTAGATTCAACTTGAATCCAATTAATTATATATATATATATGTATAAGAACGGCAAACGAGAACAATATTATATGTGCCTTAAAAGCGCTGGAATAGTAGTATAACATGTGACGTCATATCCTTCTAACGTTACACTTTACAACAAAACCCAACTTCAACGATTTTCTGTTGTTACATGGTAAACTTTGCTTACAAAAATCTTATTAAATGAGTACTTTGTTGTTTTTTTAACCCTGCAATTCATGTTGCAGGAATGCAGCAAAATAGACACTTACGGATTAATGTGTCGAATTGAGAGCAAAATTTTGATTGGTTAAAAAACCGAAAGTGATGATAAGTTTTTTTTTAAATTGATATTTTACTGGTATAATGTAATAAATATATAAATACTAATACTGTATAATGATAATATATATACATACCGCAATTTACTTTACAGGATGTTGGCTCCAAGACGGATAAATGGCCAGAGTATCACCATGATGAGGAATCCTACCATGTTTGTAATCTATCTTATAACACCCAGTACACAATATCAGTGAGGACCAGACCTCTAAACTTCGATGGTGTCCCTACCGGATACTGGAGTAATCCAACAACGATGGACGTGGTAACCCGTAAAAGTGGTAATACATTATATCTGCTAAGTTATTTTAACATCGCAGAAAAGAAGATTATGTTGGTAAAATGTAGCAACGTTCGCTTTATCCTGGTGTCACTTTTTCAATGATAATAAGCATGTCAAAGAATTTGGTTTGTTTTTGTTTAACGTCCTATTAACAGTCAGGGTCATTTAAGGACGTGCCAGGTTTTGGAGGTGGAGGAAAGCCGGAATACCCGGAGAAAAACCACCGGCCTACGGTCAGTACCTGGCAGCTGCCCCACGTAGGTTTCGAACTCGCAACCCAGAGGTGGAGGGCTAGTGTTAAAGTGTCGGGACACCTTAACCACTCGGCCACCGCGGCCCCTGCATGTCAAAGAAAATATCTCTCTTGAAAAATGTGTTAAACCATATCGATTTAGCGATGCTTCCTATGTATGGTACTGATGTAAGTACAGTATAGCGAATATCATACGTTAAACATTGACATTTCAGTTCCATCGAGATCACCGTCTCTTTTACCTGGTGCATTTACACTATCTCCTACCAATTTTAAGGGGTACAGAAGTGTCACTGTCTACTGGTCGGTAAGTAAAAACGGTTACAGGAACACCTACCAAAAACAAGGGGTACAGAAGTCTATCTATCAGCCAGGTAAGTAAATGTAATTAAGATCTTTATGACCATTTCTGGTGATAACAGTTAACTACTTTTTTCTGTTCTGCAGCGTGGTAGTATTCTTATATGTATACAAAGCTGTGGGTTTGAGAACATAATAACGTATAAAAGACAAATCTATGAGCATTGCTGGGTTGTCCATTGATCAATGTGTATCACTGCGGCAAAGTGGTTGTTAATCAAATTTATCTTAAATTATAGAAATGCGTATTATGTATTGATTATACGACAATTATAAAATGAACCGAAGTGTCTGTTTAGTTTCTATTTACCAATATTCGCATTTACCAATATTCGCATTTACCAATACAATCTTCATTGCATCAATGTTAATTTTGGCTGCATCTTTGAGTCAAGATCACATGAGTTATTTTTGACTTCAGATGATATTTGGTTATATTGTGATTCAGGCTCTTCCTCGAGATTCCTGGAATAGTGATAATCTGACATACGTTATTAAAGCGAGTACTGCGGAGCCTTGTTCACAGCAAACTCTGAATCTCCTTCACCTGGAAGCCTCATCACAATTCGAAATCCTTTCCAACTGTTCCTACAACATATCATTATGGGCGAGAAATGAAATCGGCCTGGCATATCAACCAAGCAAGATGTACATAGGAAATAAGGGTAATTGTTGAGAACATTGTTGTATGGAAAAGTGTATTCGCTTTAGTTTCTTTTTAAGATAGGAACAAAAAGTTGCCCAGAAAGTAATTTATTTATCAGCATAAAGCACATAATTCAATAAATACTATGATTTCCTGCATATTCCCGCTCTGGAGTATGGCCCTCTGGATGTAAAATAGATTTTAAAGCATTTTTACTTTCCGCTAACCCGGACCCGACGATTCTCTGTATACCCCGAGAGTATTTATGATATAATATATAGAGAAGTGTTGGGAACTTCAAAAGTGTGCAGGATATGGTATTTCTATTCAAAGTGTCGACAAATTTTCATCAAGTAAGATTTTTCAACAGCGATAGTTTCATATTGAGTTCTATATTGAATCCTCACTTAAACCTTTTGCATTTAAAATAAACATTCTGCGGTTATGTATATTTTCTGGTAACTGTAGTCAAAATACATATCTTCATTCATGAAAGCAATACAAATTCAATAGATGTTTACTTACGATTTGAAAGGACCCAAGCATCCCGAGGACGTCTTCATCAACGCAGCAGAAAATTCTGAATTAGTCGAAATATCATGGAAGCACTATGCTGAAGCGAATTTGATCACTATTTACTGGTGCCAATCTAATCCAGCAAGATCATGTACTGTACGTATTTACCGGTTTTACATTTTTTGTTTATGATCTGCAGACATTACGAAATGTGAGGATACATTTAGTTAATATTTCTAAGAAGCTCGACATAAAGAATCCTGGTACAACAATTGAATTAATAATTGAGAAGTATATTCGTTATCGAATGAAAAGCTATATCTTACGGTCTCATTTTCTGTCGAGTTATTCTAACGTATTGTGTGCGATGACCAAATATTTGCTAATTCCTTGGTCTCCACAATAAAACAAGTGACCAGCGGGTTGATCGTGATAATTATGTAAAATTATTTATTTTGAATTCTTTATGTAAATAGCATAAATGTTAGTCACACGATTCCTAGCACTCGACTACAAACAATAAGACAGCTTATATCACTCCTCTCATTCATATTAGTTTAGATTAACCAATGTCAATATCAAACCTTGCGCGCTTCATCAATTTTACCTTTGTCAAGTTGGCATTATCAGCCCATAACTGCCAACTCAAAGCAGTTCAGTGTTTATATTTACCACATTTAAGATAAATCACTATAATTAACGGAATTCAAGTTTCCCAGCCATTTCTGGTGTGTAAGATAATAGAAAACCAGACAATAATAATCAATGAAATAAAATATTTAATATAAATTAACATTATGACAATGCAAAATATAAAATGTCCGTCTATTTTTCAAAAAGAAAATGTGTATTTAATATTTTTCGCTAATGCGGTGTGCTTCACTTAGCACATTATTAATGCGCCGGTTGGCAGTTTATGAGATGATAATGCTCAACTACACATATAGTGACAAAGTCATAGAGTTGTAAGTATATGTAAATATAGAAGTGGAAACACTCTATTTTCAGCATTCCGCTGCTAATATTAAGATTATTTTTGTCGCTCGTTTGATTAATCCAAGCCTATACGATTTGTAGAATGATTTTAATCACAAAATAGTCAGCACTACCCAGGACAGCACGTGTGTTTCCCTAAAAGGATCTCCTGTTCTGACATACATATTTGGAGTGTCTGCTGAAATAATAAGAAATGGACGGACCGTCAGCAGCGGATTTTATTGGACTGATTGTTCTACAATTCTCCCTCGTATGTGTTCTTAAAGTGCTACGCATTATTTACAATACAGATTAAATAGATAAATATTTACTTCATGTTGGGCTGGAATGATAGAAATGGTGATCTTCTTATTTATTCATTTAAGACAATAAATCTCAGATATTTATATATAAAACAAGCATCCTGTCACTTTTATGTTTAATGATTCATGAAATTAATTTTATGTTTAATGATTCATGAAATTAATTTTATGTTTAATGATTCATGAAATTAATTTTATGTTTAATGATTGAAGGAATTAAATTTCTTGTTTAATGTTTTATGAAAAGCATTTTTATTTGAACATCAATATTTCTTTTTCAATCTTTAGCACATACAATGTACTTTATAAACGTATTAAGAGGAACAAAGATTCGTAGTAATTGTAAAACCCTGAATATTGGTTACTGATTTTGTTTAAGGCACTCTCAAATCACCAAGAATACATTTTCGTGGCTTTCCGAAGGAGAGAAAGGTGTCAGTCTCGTGGATATATCCCTACTGTAATGCTCTGATCATTAGGAAACTGGAAGACAGTGCAGAATACCAAATCATTATACACACTTCTTCCGAACAATACAACCGTAAGTAGTTGTATCTCTGTTACAGGGCAGAATACCAAACAAAAACATTCAATTCTTCCAAACGTTAAAAACCGTAAGTACAGGTGCGAGTTTCAGAACAAGTTGCTAAATATAAACACAAGCATTTTAACCGACGTCAGAACACGACAAAATACAAATCGAAATACGCACTTGCGCCAAACACTACAACCATAAGCATCACGAATATATCAGCTTTGTACAATGTACATATATTCAAAGTCAGAAATGTATCCTATTTCTTGTATACACCAGTTTTCATAATATTCTTACAGTTAACCCACCGTAGAACAGTTATGCATTAAAGAAATTTAAAAAGCGTTGTCTGCTGTATTTTCTAACAGGGACTTTGCCGGGAAATACCAACTCTGTCCTTCTCCATAACATCCATCCCGGTGAAAAGGTGTGTGTTACAGTGGCAGCCAGATTAAACGAAATGCCAGAACACGTCAGCCCCGTCAAGTGTTATATACAGGGAGAACAAGGTAAACGTCGGGATCAGAGGCCAGACATTATTTACAAGGACTGTTTAGTATTCCTTTGAAAGACAAAGGGTGCAATCATGTGACAGGAAATGCCCTGAAGTCTATAATCAAATTTCTCAAGCAAAATTCAGTATTTCGGTCCCTTAGACTTTTTCGCACGACCCCGCCTTGTGATATAGTAACGTAATAACTGAAATTGATTAAATATTTTATCTGCCTTCTGCCTGACCCATATGTGACCCGTGTGTGTTTATTTGGCCAAAGAGTATTGATTTACTTATGTAATAACCAGCCCTTTGGATCTCTTTCGCCCTTTTGTTATCTGGAAATGTATATTGATAGATTAACTTATACAAATACCTGTTGACTTTCGTATGTACCTAATCCCGTTGGTCAGCTATTTCCCATGAGATCATGTAATTTTATGTAATAGTTTCAGGGTTCAGAATTGTAAACAGCTGGCCTGTTCCTATGTACATTGTATATAAGGTATACCTGATATCTGTGAAAGCGTCAGACTACCTTGGGAGTCAGAGTAGTAACATCTATGCTCTGTCTCTGAATAAAACTTCAGTCATCTATACGTGTGTCAAGACCTCTCATTTACAACACTACACCATTCATCTATAGCCTGTATGTACAGTAAACGTATGGGGTTGGGTGATATGGCAAGTTTATGGTTTGTCGAGACCAGGCCCCGTATGCATGAAACCATTTCACGCTCAGCGGAAAAAACCCAAATGCAGGTATATTTTAGTTCAGCAGGGATTATTTAGTTACCATATTACCGGAAAGAACTAAAACAATGCTAAGTGAAGTCGAGGAAAAACTTCGTTTGGCATGAAAACGCGAGATTAAGTCGCCCCGGATATACGTTGTTTTATAGTGAATTGGAGGTACCTAGTATATAAAATAATGTCAGAATTATTATTATTGTAAGTATCACTTTATAGAACTGTGTGGATTATATAAACTATAACAAACCTCATATCCGCTAATCAATATTGATTAACCTTGTCCCTTCCCTAAATTGTCTCGATTTTTTTTGTCTTGCTTGTCCAAGAAAGCGTGGATGAGTGAACTAAATAAGAAAGCTAAGTTTACTGCTAGTTATGAACTGAAAAGTTGATACTATTAACTCATTAATAAATACGTTAAGACATGTATATATGTATTTGTTCATATAAATGTCTTTAATCTAATCTAAGAAGGTATCACTTATTTTTAGTTTTGTGTATTTTCAGGAGGAAGCGATTTTCCATCGACAATTGTTATTAGCGTGTTGTGTAGTGTAATAGGACTATGTGTCGTTATTGGATCGGTCTGCCTAACGAGGTATGTAATGAGGTGCTGCTGTCAATCAATATATATACAGGTATATATGTATATAGTTATAGTAAACCTACATATTCCCTGACAAATAAGTCCCTTTTCTTGTGTAACTAAAACCAAAAGCCTTCTTTTTGTGTGTTACTTAGAAGATTGGGATTTCCCAATAACCTCGTGCAATTAGAGTTGCGGGATGGCATCACTCACTATGCACCCATTCTGCAATTTGGCAAAGCCAGGTTTAAATAATTAAAGACGATTAGTCTACATAATTCATAAGGGATATAAAACGTGTCCGAATTTGACCGTATGTTTATTGGGTCCAAGATGCCAATATGTTCACACCACGGTGGGTTATGAACTCCATTCTGTCCTGAGTTTACCTATATGATAGTATGTGATTGCTCTCTCCCTTTGGCACATAATTATGCTATGAATATGCGAGGACAATATGGACAACACAAAAGGAATTTTAATACAATTAATAAACGTCTTTCTGACGATATGTATTTCAAATTTAATGTAAAAGCCAACTGATATGTACTGTCGTGGTATGTGGGCATGATTCTACGAATCCTTCGAAACATACCTTATACATGTATATTCTACTAGGTTAATTGTTATTCATTCGTGTCCTTCGTCCATTGTACACCCATAGCCCCATCAAAAACAGCAAAATAAGCGATACAATAGCATCGGTATTCTATTGTTTAAGATCATATAAATTGGAACCATGAACATGAGATACGTGTATATATTTATTACCAGCAATTGAATGTTTTGTTATTTTGTTATTTTTTTGTTTAAAAGGACAATCTGCAGATGGTGGAGACGACAAGTCCCAGTCAGTTTACCAGAACTCAGGGTACACTATTACGTCTTACCTTTGGTACTCTAAGTTCCTTCCTTTAGACATAACACGCGAATTATACCAGAAATCTGTATAGAATATCTGGTTGTATCCAAATTCTGTAACGCGTGGCATTTTTCTTACAATAATGTTTGAGAGAATTCTACAACACATACTCGATGATTCTTTAAAATGTGCTATGGTGACAGTAAAACAATCCTTGCTAATTATGTTTACATTAACATGTGTATTAACGATTGAATACGTAGACTTACAGTATGTTTATGTAAATCTACAGGGCGCCACGGAAATGCTGATGCAAGTAAGTATCCATTGTATAAATTCGCTGATACGGGACAAAACGATGAAATAAATTAAGAAGAAATCAATGCGCGGAGAACCAGATAAATATACAGTTTGACCAAGCCTGTACAGATACTATTTGATAATTGATAACTTCTCTTAAATATCACCATTAGCAAAATAGACCGGTGAAATGCTCACTGGCTTTGATTTAAACGTACGAACTTGTCATACCAAATCGATATTACATAGAAAGTGAGTTACAAGCATCACGATAATTAGTATAGCAGGCCAGGTCTGGTTAGAAAATTACATACTTCACAACAATTAGTCAAATAGGCCACGTGAAAACGCCATAAAACTATATATGTAGTAAGGAAATGTACAATGTACGTATCACAGTAAGAACAGAAACTTAATACAAATCATGGGATTATTAAAAAAGAGTTAAATTACGATCCTAGTGAATTTGTATTACTGAACATCGAGACAAGCCCCTGTTGCCAAAGAAAAACTTTATATAACAAGGAAGGAATCGTACTTTAATTAGCATAACCAAGTTACAAATATGTTGTAGTATCAGTTAGACAACTAGGTTACAAATGTTTTGTATTATGAGTTACAAATGTTTTGTAGTATTAGTAACACAACGTGGTTACAAATGTTTTGTACTATATATATATATTTGTATGAGCAACATTGCCAAGTTTGAAAATTTGTTTTTTCTTTTAATGTAGACCAGCTAGATTCCATGACAGTTATAAGATGACTTTATGAAGAAACTACCGTTTCCACAAATACCAGTAAATCGCAGGTGTACTACAGATATCGATTGTATCGTGTCCTTGCCCAAGGTGCCTTACACTATTTGATGCATTTGTGTGAGATGATTGACAAAACATTTTACACGAGACAAGTACCGCGTGTGATGTGATGTCAAATATCCCCGGAATTATTACTTGGAACATTATATAAATGGCAGCTCACTGATTTCTGTTGTCGATGTGGATGTGTTTTGTCGAATGCTGCCATTTTAGTATTCTTCTTTTTCATGTGTGACGACTACCACCTTTTAATTGCAAGAAAGAAAAGATGTATTTGTGACTTTACTCATACAAGTATATGTTAATATTTTCCCAGTTGATATATTTTTTATATTGTTTCGGTACGTTGCGATGAATCATTTCAATCAGGCATATCTATTGTTAAAAGAAAATATATGTCCTTGTTCTTAAGCCCCCTAAACGATTTGGAGAATTTCATGGTATAGTCCCTTAATATTTTGCGCTATATGCAAGTCTCCCAAACGAAGAACTTAACTCGATTTCATCTTATTTAGTGACATTAACACTTTCAGCCAATGTTGACACCGTATCCTGGACCCTGCTGGGTTAAATTGTTAAAAAAAAGTTTATTCTCATTACAATAACTTGATATCCAGAATCTAAAACGATGCGGATACATTTCTTCATTTTCATTAAATCCCTCGAAACGCAATTTTAAATAATAACTGTTATTGTTTCCTTGCTTAATATTAAGTGTTATTGTTCTTTTACTTTATAATAAGTGTTTTGTTCTCTTGCTTAATAATAATTGTTCATATATTATTTCACTTAATTACAATTGTTATTGTCCTCTTATGTAATAATAATTGTTCCCTTACCTAAAAACAATTGTTATTGTTCTCTTACGTAATACTAATTGTTACTGTTATATTATTTAATAACTACACGTACATTTGTATAATTGTTCTCTTACTTGTCTATTCTGTCATTGCTTCACTCTAAATTTTTCAGATTGATATCTTGATCGTGAAATACCAACAGGTTTCTCATAAAATTTAGCATTCACCATCACTGAGATACATTGTATCTAGTTTTTCTTTCAATAATGATGCCATCTAATTGTGATTGGCTAAAATCATATCGGGCTATACATTTTGTTTTAGTAAGTGAACCATAATGTGATATGTATGCGACGCGGTTGACTTTGGGACAAACAGGTAACAGCTACATGGACAGGGGCAACACAATGACAACCATTTAACATGGAAACAGAACACACTAGAACACGCATTGCATTGGTAGTGATATGATAACTACAACATATGAAATTTGATAAAATATAATAATATTCAAACTCCAACCAATGAGAAAGCATGACTTGTAATATAATCTATGTTGACGATACGCATGCTATCAAGGTCTTCCTTTGTTTCAGATACAATATGGTCCAACCTTGAGGCCACTTATTAGTTGCATCTTAGATATGTCTGATTTGTTAAAATGATATACAAAATGTATGTGTATTTGGACACTATGAATACAAACGCGACTTTGATTTAAAAATTGGACAAGATGATCTCTGATCAGTCAATATATAACAATAATAACCATACCAGCATTGTATACATAACTTACACTATTATTATTATGTTTATTCAACCTTTATACATGTACATTGCAATGATAGGAATAGTAAGAGACAGTGTCCCGATTCATGTTATAACAACGAGAACAGTAGGATACATTGTCCTGGTTGTGTTTATAATAACGAGAAAAGTAGGAGACAATGTCCTGGTTGTGTTTATAATAACGAGAACAATAGGAGACATTGTCCTGGTTGTGTTTATAATAACGAGAACAATAGGAGACATTGTCCTGGTTGTGTTTATAATAACGAGAAAAGTAGGAGACAATGTCCTGGTTGTGTTTATAATAACGAGAACAGTAGGAGACATTGTCCTGGTTGTGTTTATAATAACGAGAACAGTAGGAGACATTGTCCTTGTTGTGTTTATAATAACGAGAACAGTAGGAGACAATGTCCTGGTTGTGTTTATAATAACGAGAACAGTAGGAGACAATGTCCTGGTTGTGTTTATAATAATGGTAACAATAGGAGACAATGTCCTGGTTGTGTTTATAATAACGAGAAAAGTAGGAGACAATGTCCTGGTTGTGTTTATAATAACGAGAACAGTAGGAGACAATGTCCTGGTTGTGTTTATAATAACGAGAACAGTAGGAGACATTGTCCTGGTTGTGTTTATAATAACGAGAACAGTAGGAGACAATGTCCTGGTTGTGTTTATAATAATGGTAACAATAGGAGACAATGTCCTGGTTGTATTTATAATAACGAGAACAGTAGGAGACAATGTCCTGGTTGTGTTTATAATAATGGTAACAATAGGAGACAATGTCCTGGTTGTGTTTATAATAACGAGAACAGTAGGAGACAATGTCCTGGTTGTGTTTATAATAACGAGAACAGTAGGAGACATTGTCCTGGTTGTGTTTATAATAACGAGAAAAGTAGGAGACAATGTCCTGGTTGTGTTTATAATAACGAGAACAGTAGGAGACATTGTCCTGGTTGTGTTTATAATAACGAGAACAGTAGGAGACAATGTCATGGTTGTGTTTATAATAACGAGAACAGTAGGAGACAATGTCCTGGTTGTGTTTATAATAACGAGAACAGTAGGAGACATTGTCCTGGTTGTGTTTATAATAACGAGAACAGTAGGAGACAATGTCCTGGTTGTGTTTATAATAACGAGAACAGTAGGAGACAATGTCCTGGTTGTGTTTATAATAACGAGAACAGTAGGAGACAATGGCCTGGCCCACCTTTTTGTTTGGTTTCTAATGCCTAAATTTTACCTTTCTACACAACTATATCTATATGATTTTAATATTTGTTCCATTTCGTTTAAACGAAATAATTTTAATATGGGTTGGCCACCCGATATTGTCACTGCAACCCGCTGTTTGGGCCGAGTTTTGCGGGACGAAATGTACATATCGAGGAAAAAAAACAATAACAAAAATATTCATGACATAACACGCGCTGCCATCACATCGAATCGACCCGCGATGCTTTTCTGTTAAACCTTTAAGTTATTTTATTTATTTATTTATTTATTTATTTATTTATTTATTTATTTATTCATTCATTCATCCATTCATTCATTTACTTTTAGCATCTGTACACCATCAAAGATATTTCCTTATTAATCATAATAGGCCCTCGGCGAATTAAGTATCGGCCGAGGGGGATCATTTTTACAACATAACGATATCTATTGTTGTTTATACCTACTATATTTGTGTAACTGTTCCATGTTCTATGTCTATATGTGATCGTATGTAATTTACCTGTGTCTTGATAAAGGGGCAGATTGCCTCGAAAATTCGACAATTTACTTGTCTGTTCTGTCGTTATTACTACTTGACATATATATATATAATGAGATGATAAAATAATCCTTAATTCTTGAGGGTTTTCCATAGTTCTGTTGTAAAGACCCTACGTACACACAGCACGAGTAATTTAATTAAAACGTTCCGTCTTGACTGTGTATTATCCAAATGGCCAGTGGTCAGCCTTGACAATTTTGGCACCATCGTTTCCATCCATCATTCTCAGTTACACTACAACTTGTTCGAAGCCTGTCGACTTTTACGCTCATTGACATTTCCTTTCCGGGCCTTGTTGCTGAGGCCATGCAAGTACATGTACTTACTTTTTGTTTGAAAAAATGTGACACAGTAGATAAATTGAAAGGTATGTGGTCATGATCAGAATTTTAAGGTAACTCCACACATTATACAGCTAAATCTCGTATCTTTTCTAAATTTTGCTAAAGCGATGTTTTCGTCAAAGTAATAATACCATTTCACTACATGTATAGTGAAATCAACAATTCGTTATTGTGTTAGTATAACAATTCGTTATATAGCTCTAGTGTGAGTATAACAATTCGTTATATAGCTCTAGTGTGAGTATAACAATTCGTTATATAGCTCTAGTGTCAGTATAACAATTCGTTATATAGCTCTAGTGTCAGTATAACAATTCGTTATATAGCTCTAGTGTGAGTATAACAATTCGTTATATAGCTCTAGTGTCAGTATAACAATTCGTTAGAGTGTTAGTATAACAATTCGTTATAGTGTTAGTATAACATTTAGTTATTGTGTTAGTATAAAAATTCGTTATAGTGTTAGTATAGCAATTCGTTATTGTGTTAGTATAACAATTCGTTATAGTGTTAGTATAACAATTCGTTATTGTGTTAGCATAACAATTCGTTATTGTGTTAGTATAACAATTCGTTATAGTGTTAGTATAACAATTCGTTATAGTGTTAGTATAACAATTAGTTATTGTGTTAGTATAACAATTCATTAGAGTGTAAGTATAACAAATTCGTTATAGTGTTAGTATAACAAATTCGTTATAGTGTTAGTATAACAAATTCGTTATAGTGTTAGTATAACAATTCGTTATAGTGTTAGTATAACAATTCGTTATATAGCTCTAGTGTCAGTATAACAATTCGTTATAGTGTTAGTATAACAATTCGTTATAGTGTTAGTATAGCAATTCGTTATAGTGTTAGTATAACAAATTCGTTATAGTGTTAGTATAACAATTAGTTAGAGTGTTAGTATAACAATTCGTTATATAGTGTCAGTATAACAATTCGTTATAGTGTTAGTATAGCAATTAGTTATTGTGTTAGTATAACAATTAGTTATAGTGTTAGTATAACAATTAGTTAGAGTGTTAGTATAACAATTTGTTATATAGCTCTAATGTGAGTATAACAATTCGTTATATAGCTCTAGTGTGAGTATAACAATTCGTTATATAGCTCTAGTGTGAGTATAACAATTCGTTATATAGCTCTAATGTGAGTATAACAATTCGTTATATAGCTCTAGTGTGAGTATAACAATTCGTTATATAGCTCTAGTGTCAGTATAACAATTCGTTATATAGCTCTAGTGTGAGTATAACAATTCGTTATATAGCTCTTATGTCAGTATAACAATTCGTTATATAGCTCTAATGTGAGTATAACAATTCGTTATATAGCTCTAGTGTGAGTATAACAATTCGTTATATAGCTCTAGTGTGAGTATAACAATTCGTTATATAGCTCTAGTGTCAGTATAACAATTCGTTATATAGCTCTAGTGTGAGTATAACAATTCGTTATAGTGTCAGTATAACAATTCGTTATAAAGCTCTAGTGTCAGTATAACAATTCGTTATATAGCTCTAGTGTGAGTATAACAATTCGTTATATAGCTCTAGTGTGAGTATAACAATTCGTTATATAGCTCTAGTGTCAGTATAACAATTCGTTATATAGCTCTAGTGTCAGTATAACAATTCGTTAGAGTGTTAGTATAACAATTCGTTATAGTGTTAGTATAACAATTAGTTATTGTGTTAGTATAAAAATTCGTTATAGTGTTAGTATAGCAATTCGTTATTGTGTTAGTATAACAATTCGTTATAGTGTTAGTATAACAATTCGTTATTGTGTTAGTATAACAATTCGTTATTGTGTTAGTATAACAATTCGTTATAGTGTTAGTATAACAATTAGTTATTGTGTTAGTATAACAATTCATTAGAGTGTAAGTATAACAAATTCGTTATAGTGTTAGTATAACAATTCGTTATAGTATTAGTATAACAAATTCGTTATAGTGCTAGTATAACAAATTCGTTATAGTGTTAGTATAACAATTCGTTATAGTGTTAGTATAACAGTTCGTTATATAGCTCTAGTGTCAGTATAACAATTCGTTAGAGTGTTAGTATAACAATTCGTTATAGTGTTAGTATAGCAATTCGTTATAGTGTTAGTATAACAATTCGTTATAGTGTTAGTATAGCAATTCGTTATAGTGTTAGTATAACAAATTCGTTATATAGTGTCAGTATAACAATTAGTTATTGTGTTAGTATAACAATTAGTTATAGTGTTAGTATAACAATTAGTTATAGTGTTAGTATAACAATTCGTTATAGTGTTAGTATAACAATTAGTTATTGTGTTAGTATAACAATTAGTTATTGTGTTAGTATAACAATTAGTTATAGTGTTAGTATAGCAATTAGTTATTGTGTTAGTATAGCAATTAGTTATTGTGCTAGTATAACAATTAGTTATAGTGTTAGTATAGCAATTAGTTATTGTGTTAGTATAGCAATTAGTTATTGTGTTAGTATAACAATTAGTTATTGTGTTAGTATAACAATTCGTTATAGTGTTAGTATAACAATTAGTTATTGTGTTAGTATAACAATTAGTTATAGTGTTAGTATAACAATTAGTTATTGTGTTAGTATAACAATTAGTTATAGTGTTAGTATAACAATTCGTTATAGTGTTAGTATAACAATTAGTTATTGTGTTAGTATAACAATTAGTTATTGTGCTAGTATAACAACTAGTTATTGTGTTAGTATAACAATTAGTTATTGTGCTAGTATAACAATTAGTTATAGTGTTAGTATAACAATTAGTTATAGTGTTAGTATAACAATTCGTTATAGTGTTAGTATAACAATTAGTTATTGTGTTAGTATAACAATTAGTTATTGTGCTAGTATAACAATTAGTTATAGTGTTAGTATAACAATTAGTTATAGTGTTAGTATAACAATTCGTTATAGTGTTAGTATAACAATTAGTTATTGTGCTAGTATAACAATTAGTTATAGTGTTAGTATAGCAATTAGTTATTGTGTTAGTATAACAATTAGTTATTGTGTTAGTATAACAATTCGTTATAGTGTTAGTATAGCAATTAGTTATTGTGTTAGTATAACAATTAGTTATAGTGTTAGTATAACAATTAGTTATTGTGTTAGTATAACAATTAGTTATAGTGTTAGTATAACAAATTCGTTATAGTGTTAGTATAACAATTAGTTATAGTGTTAGTATAACAATTCGTTATAGTGTTAGTATAACAATTAGTTATAGTGTTAGTATAACAATTAGTTATTGTGTTAGTATAACAATTAGTTATAGTGTTAGTATAACAATTAGTTATAGTGTTAGTATAACAATTAGTTATAGTGTTAGTATAACAATTAGTTATAGTGTTAGTATAACAATTCGTTATTGTGCTAGTATAACAATTCGTTAAAGTATTAGTATAACAATTAGTTATTGTGTTAGTATAACAATTCGTTATATAGTGTTAGTATAACAATTCGTTATAGTGTTAGTATAACAATTAGTCAGATTGTTAGTATAACAATTAGTTATATTGTTAGTATAACAATTAGTTATAGTGTTAGTATAACAATTAGTCAGATTGTTAGTATAACAATTCGTTATAGTGTTCGTATAACAATTCGTTAGAGTGTTAGTATCACAATTCGTTAGAGTGTTGGTATAACAATTCGTTATAGGGTTAGTATAACAATTCGTTATAGTGTTAGTATAACAATTAGTTATTGTGTTAGTATAACAATTCGTTATAGTGTTAGTATAACAATTCGTTAGAGTGTTAGTATAACAATTCGTTATAGTGTTAGTATAACAACTAGTTATTGTGTTAGTATAACAATTAGTTATTGTGTTAGTATACCAATTCGTTATTGTGTTAGTATAACAATTAGTTAGAGTGTTTGTATAACAATTCGTTATAGTGTTTGTATAACAATTAGTTATAGTGTTAGTATTACAATTCGTTATAGTGTTAGTATAACAATTCGTTATATAGTGTTAGTATAACAATTAGTTATAGTGTTAGTATAACAATTAGTTATAGTGTTAGTATAACAATTCGTTATAGTGTTAGTATAACAATTAGTTATTGTGTTAGTATAACAAATAGTTATAGTGTTAGTATAACAATTAGTTATTGTGTTAGTATAACAATTAGTTATTGTGTTAGTATAACAATTAGTTATAGTGTTAGTATAGCAATTAGTTATTGTGTTAGTATAACATTTAGTTATAGTGTTAGTATAACAATTCGTTATAGTGTTAGTATAACAATTCGTTATAGTGTTAGTATAGCAATTCGTTATAGTGTTAGTATAACAATTAGTTATTGTGCTAGTATAACAATTAGTTATTGTGTTAGTATAACAATTAGTTATAGTGTTAGTATAACAATTAGTTATTGTGCTAGTATAACAATTAGTTATTGTGTTAGTATAACAATTAGTTATAGTGTTAGTATAGCAATTAGTTATTGTGTTAGTATAGCAATTCGTTATAGTGTTAGTATAACAAATTCGTTATATAGTGTCAGTATAACAATTAGTTATTGTGTTAGTATAACAATTAGTTATAATGTTAGTATAACAATTAGTTATAGTGTTAGTATAACAATTCGTTATAGTGTTAGTATAACAATTAGTTATTGTGTTAGTATAACAATTAGTTATTGTGTTAGTATAACAATTAGTTATAGTGTTAGTATAGCAATTAGTTATTGTGTTAGTATAACAATTAGTTATAGTGTTAGTATAACAATTCGTTATAGTGTCAGTATAACAACTAGTTATAGTGTTAGTATAACAATTCGTTATAGTGTTAGTATAACAATTAGTTAGAGTGTTAGTTTAACAATTCATTATAGTGTTAGTATAACAATTCGTTATTGTGTTAGTATACCAATTCGTTATGGTGTTAGTATAATAATTAGTTATTGTGTTAGTATAACAATTCGTTATAGTGTTAGTATAACAATTAGTTATTGTGTTAGTATAACAATTCGTTATAGTGTTAGTATAACAATTAGTTATTGTGTTAGTATAACAATTAGTTATAGTGTTAGTATAACAATTCGTTATAGTGTTAGTATGACAATTAGTTAGAGTGTTAGTATAATAATTAGTTATTGTGTTAGTATAACAATTCGTTATAGTGTTAGTATAACAATTAGTTATTGTGTTAGTATAACAATTCGTTATAGTGTTAGTATAACAATTAGTTATTGTGTTAGTATAACAATTAGTTATAGTGTTAGTATAACAATTCGTTATAGTGTTAGTATGACAATTAGTTAGAGTGTTAGTATAATAATTAGTTATTGTGTTAGTATAACAATTAGTTATTGTGTTAGTATAACAATTCGTTATAGTGTTAGTATAACAACTAGTTATTGTGTTAGTATAACAATTAGTTATTGTGTTAGTATCACAATTAGTTATTGTGTTAGTACAACAATTCGTTATTGTGTTAGTATAACAATTAGTTATAGTGTTAGTATAACAATTCGTTATTGTGTTAGTATAACAATTCGTTATATAGTGTTAGTATAACAATTCGTTATAGTGTTAGTATAACAATTCGTTATAGTGTTAGTATAACAATTCGTTAGAGTGTTAGTATAACAATTCGTTATAGTGTTAGTATAACAACTAGTTATTGTGTTAGTATAACAATTAGTTATTGTGTTAGTATACCAATTCGTTATTGTGTTAGTATAACAATTAGTTAGAGTGTTTGTATAACAATTCGTTATAGTGTTAGTATAACAATTAGTTATAGTGTTAGTATTACAATTCGTTATAGTGTTAGTATAACAATTCGTTATATAGTGTTAGTATAACAATTAGTTATTGTGTTAGTATCACAATTAGTTATTGTGTTAGTACAACAATTCGTTATTGTGTTAGTATAACAATTAGTTATAGTGTTAGTATAACAATTCGTTATTGTGTTAGTATAACAATTCGTTATATAGTGTTAGTATAACAATTCGTTATAGTGTTAGTATAACAATTAGTCAGATTGTTAGTATAACAATTCGTTATAGTGTTAGTATAACAATTCGTTAGAGTGTTAGTATCACAATTCGTTAGAGTGTTAGTATAACAATTCGTTATAGGGTTAGTATAACAATTCGTTATAGTGTTAGTATAACAATTAGTTATAGTGTTAGTATAACAATTAGTTATTGTGTTAGTATAACAATTCGTTATAGTGTTAGTATAACAATTAGTTATTGTGTTAGTATAACAATTAGTTATTGTGTTAGTATAACAATTCGTTATATAATGTTAGTATAATAATTCGTTATATAGTGTTAGTATAATAATTCGTTATATAGTGTTAGTATAACAATTCGTTATATAGTGTTAGTATAATAATTAGTTATTTAGTGTTAGTATAATAATTCGTTATATAGTGTTAGTATAACAATTCGTTATATAGTGTTAGTATAATAATTAGTTATTTTGTTAGTATAACAATTCGTTAAAGTGTTAGTATAACAATTAGTTATAGTGTCAGTATAACAATTCGTTATATAGCTCTAGTGTTAGTATAACAATTCGTTATAGTGTTAGTATAACAATTCATTAGAGTGTTAGTATAACAATTAGTTATTGTGTTAGTATAACAATTAGTTATTGTGTTAGTATAACAATTCGTTAAAGTGATATCACCTGTTCGTTATGCTGTTATCCCCTTTCTTGATAGTGTTATCCCTATATATAAACTGATATCACCAAATCGTTATGGATATCACCTATCGTTATACGGATATCACCAATTCATACAGATGTGCAATATTTTGACGGCCGCACCTCTATCAAAGAACATTTTAAAAATAAAATAATGTACATGTTGATAATCATTTTGAAAGGCTGACATACGTAATACGGTATGCATTAATCTCTAACTACTGTATAACGTTACAGACCGATTTTCTCTAAGTTAACGTTAGATCTACATGTATTCACTGTTGAAAAGGTCTTTATTACGAATTCTGTTTGGGATCCCTTCGATTAAATTTTTACTTCTGTTATAAAATAATAATAATTTTAACACTTTTGCCTCTGAAGAGAGTCAATGTAATAATTTATTTATTTTGGTACATTTTCAGTTGAAAATTATATTATTTAATATGTTTCCTGTCAATGGTTACTCCCTTCAATCTGATTACGAAATAATGACTGCTCCCCTCAGCTTATAAATCAACATGGCGGCCGACTTGGAAGGCTATCCGCTACACAAATGTGTATTTAATGACGATAAATGTCGTTTGTCTCAGTTGATTCGTGTACATGATGTCGCACAAAAGGATATACATGGTAGGGATTTATTTAAGTTATAAAAAAGTCATAGACATTTTTCTTTTCGCTCAATAACTTTACTAACTCCAGTCGTTGGGAATCGTTTTGACGTTTGTCATTTTTATGAATGAATCATTTTAGGGGTGGGAAACAGTTCGAGTTATGCCGTAACTGTGGTCGATGTTTGTATACAAACAAACAGCAACACGTGCTCTTAGACTTCACATCAAACATTTGCACTAAAAAACGACGACATAGGTAATTTACTAATTATTTATTCATTTTGGCAGTTCGCCTAAACCAGCAAACGGCACAAGTCAGTTGTCTAGGAAGCAGGGTCTGACAACAGGTACTTGTATCATGTATCTGGTAATTAATGCCCCAAGTTTGAATCGAATATCATGATATGTACTGTCCCTTGTATCTACATATGTATGTAATTGACAGCGCGAATCAAGGGCATCCAGTAGACCCTTGAGAGTATGTTTTTGACTCCCCAAATTGAGATCTGACTCTTGGGTTTGAAGGGACATGTCTATTTGACATATGTTTTGACCCTTCAGATTTCTCAGAAAAAAAGTGATTTGACTTCTGAAATTGCTAAAAGTCAAGGGTCAACTGGATGCCCTGGAATCGAAATCTGATATCCATATATAAATACAATTCCATATAGGCCTTTATTGTGGATTTTAGATTTTAGCTTGGAGTGTTACAGTAGACCTAATTACCAAATACAAATGTATTAGTGGCAATGGTCTGACTGACTGTCTCCCCCGTTCTTTTACCATTGTGGCCATCAAAAGTCACTGCGGCATTGCGAGTCTGAAAAAGGGAAAAGTGTGAAAGGAGTGGGCATCATGTGTGGCTTTTACATAGTGTTAAATATAATACAGTCTCTCATCACTCATCATACAGCTGCATGATAGAGTAGTCATTATCATGTCAGATACCTAGATTCTATTATAATTAGGAAACTCCACAGGAATGTAGTTTTCCCTGTACATGTTCTTTCACAAATGTAAGTTATGATATAGTCCTATATATAGTTAAATACTATACCAGATCTACTAAATCTCGAATGATTACATGGTGCCTCTATATGTACAGTGTACAAATGTACATGTATACGTACTTGTTGGTTCTAGATCTGTTCAGTTTGAGGATGATTGCTTTTTCATGAGTAAGTACATCAGTTAAAATAATATTTCTATCAAAGTCAGAAAAATTTAATTGAAGGGTAGAAATCACTGATTTAGGTTAGAAATTGATTTTTTTTTTCGTTTCAGGAAACACACCCTTGCACCTTGCTGTGATTCTGGGACATAAAGGTGAGAAATGAATGTCCAAATCCTAATGTTGTTAATTAGTGAAGTATAATCAATGTATTGTGCCATGGCCATAGCGCCATGTTTTTAGCCATATCACAGGTGCCTGACTCGTTTTATAAATAATAACATATAAGAGTACATATAAAAATCTCATTTATATGCACTCTTATATGTTGTTATTTTATAAAACGAGTCAGGCACCTGTGGCCATATGTATTACTGTCATCAAATGGTTGGTTATTGAATGAGCCTTTCATTTAAGGCTGTGGAATCCTTGTTAGTTATATTGTTTATTAAATTCTTTTATTTATATGTAAGTTTCCCCAATTCCCTAGTCTATACAGTTGTATGTGCCTATTTAATTTTGAATCTGGTCAGGAAAACAAATGATAGGAAGATGCCATCTTGGATTTTGACGATGTTGAAGTTTGTTTAAATCTCACATATTTCATGATAGATCCCCCATCTGGCCTTTCCAATTTAATTTTTTTCCTAGCTATACTCACTAAGACTTTAGTTTGATCAGTTTGTTAACACTATTTCCTGAGAAGTACTGGATGAATATTTCTCAAACTTGATGTGTAGGTTCTTCTGGTTATAGTTAAAATTTGCTACACATCACGTGCACGGTTTCTTAGAAAGATGAGAAACAATCTAGATTCATGATTATGTAGGTTTTCCGCTGATGGTTTTTCTCCGAGTACTCTAGCTTTCCTCCACTTCCAAAACCAGACACGTCCTTTAATGACCCTGGCTGTTAATAGGATGGTTCCCCTTGTTATCAAAGAGGAAAAGGAGAATTAAAGCAAGGGGAAACCTTTAGTGAAGATATATAGAACTAATAAAGATCATTCAATATCAGGTGCTAAGATCCCTCTGGGGTTTCATTTACAGCAAAATTTATTGATAGATTTATGTTTACCCTATATGTTGAGATGATATAATTTTGTCTGATTATTGTTTGAGCAGATTTTAATTTTATCTCATGACCTGTCATTTCTGTTTTGTGTCTTAGAATGTATACACCTTCTCCTTGCACATGGAGCTCCTGTTCGTATAAAGAATACCCAAGGTTGGACACCGCTGGCAGAGTCCATCAGCTTTGGAGATCGACAAACAAGTAATTACACTGTTGTCTATATATCTGACATATAGTCTTTAATCTGTTAATTTAAATTTCACAAGCAGTTCTGAAAGGTTTATCAAATGTGTTGTATTAGATTAGCATTGCATAAATGGGATTTACACCTGTAGTCAAACATTGTCAAATTTGACGATAAAAGAACAAAATAAAAAATGATAATTTGACTTTGTAATGACATTTTTATTGTCACAAAAAAAGAATATTCAAAGTCTATTTTCCTAGTTCTTAAAAAACTGCTGTTTGAAAAAGTTACAAGTCATTTCTAGAACTGCTTTCCACAGTTTTCAGCTTATTCTTCATTTCCGACTCAACTTTCAGTTTTGTGTCTACTGAGAAAACTTAAACAACAGTCCCGAGAGTCTCTTGAGAATCGGAGACCCTCTCTTGTACAGGCACTGCGCGATATAGGAGATTTCTACTTAGAACTCAAGTGGGACTTTCAAAGCTGGGGTAAGTCAGTATAATTATAAAAAGATTTGCTGACCAAATTAGTATAAGCTTTTGTCAATGTGAGAATGCATTATACTGTACACTTGCTATTATTTCTGTTAACTTTCATTCAAACTCATTTCTTGGTACCTTTTTTTCGCTTATGAGTATACTTTTAAATGGATTTGATTGTCAACAGCTTTACTGGGTTTTGTGTAATCTCTCTGACATGTCTTATTGTATCGACAGTTCCTTTGGTGTCCAGAATTCTGCCTTCAGATGTTTGTAAGATCCACAAAAAGGGTTGTTGTATACGGTAAGGTTTAATATTTCCAATACAAATGTTTTAGATTTCAAATAATAAAAAATATATTGATATATTCATTGGGGGTTGTTTCATTTAATATATAGAGGTTACACAACTCGTGGTTGCTGTATATGGTATTTCTTTCACTCTCGTTAGTTATTTTTCAAAAGTTAAAAAAAAACCACTCACTTGTGTGTAATGAGTGTTTTTTGTAACCTTTGAAAAATAACTTACAAGAGTGAAAGAAATACCATATACAACAACTACGAGTTTGTGTGACCTGTTTCTACCACATTAGATAAGCTATTATGAGGATGAATTAACTTGTTTGTATCAATGCGTGTTCTTTGGACAATATCGGGTGTACATGTGGTGTAAGGATATGACCTAATTTAAAATGCCGCTAATTAGTACACTCAACCCTCGTTATATCGCCACATTTTTTCCAGAGCAGTTATGGCGGTATAACGAGGGTAGACTGTACTTATCATTTTGTTATGATTTGTAATGAATTGTAATATTTCCATACTAATAATTCCATTTAATTATGGAAATTACAACCATGAAATGGTATAAGAGATTGATTACCAACGTTAACCAGATAATCTCACCGTAACAACGTTAAACAATTTACAATATACATGTACATAATGTAGATTCATTAGTCAATTATTCTGTAGGCTGTATATATTTATATAAGTCACAAATTTCAGGAAATAGTCATTGATCTGCTTTTGCTGCATGTCATCCATTATTATCTGTTGAACTTCATTTGAAAGTATTTCGGCAGTGACTTTTCTACCTTAGACTGGCGAAGCCAAATGTTTATACCATACACAATAGGAACACAAAGTGAGCAGAAATCAGTCCTGCTTTTATTCCAAACCAAACCTGTAAGTGTCAATGTATGTGACATAATGAAAACATTGGAATATCAATTGACCTCAGCGATAGAAAATCATCCAAGTGTAAAGATATGTCACCTGTTCAATTTGCAATTAAAAACAGGAAATGTCCTATGTCTATAAATAGAACACTAAAGAGTTCCTTGATCACCAAAAACCGAACAAAATGGCGATATCGCGGAGGAAAATATATAGCGATTCGGGACATTTGTATTTTAACAAACATGGCGGTATGCGAGGGTGGCAAACTTAAAGAGGGAATTATATAGGAGGAAAATCCGTTTCAGATCTTTAGGTGGCGGTTTGTGAGTGTGGCGGTAGATTCAGGTGGCGATAGGTCAAGGGTAGACTGTAGGTTTATTCTTTCAAAGCAATAAGTTGATAAAAAAGGCTTTTATATATTTTCAAGAATATAACAAAACAATTGCGAACTACTTCTTGTGCGTTATCATTTCCAGGACATCGTGATGCAGTCTTCATGTGTTAGCCAATCAAATTGCATTGAATCACATGATTAAAAAATAGTCCCGGTCAAAGGTCACTGTGTCAACCAATCAAAACGCATTTAGAGTTTATTCCACATGTGGTGTAAACGTAATGTTATTCAACAGTTGTAACGATTATTCCATGCCTTGGGGGTTGAATAACACCCACCTATTGTGGTAGTAATTTCAATAATAAATAAATAAACATAGTTGGACATGAAACAACTTTCACATTATATTTAGTGTATAGTTAAGTGTTCACTTGTCAGATTCATACAGTGAGCACACATGTAACCCTCTTGCTTTTTCTGGATGTAACTCTCTGCTGCAATACTGTGTTGGTTATTTAATTTATACACATGTAAATATTAAAATGTTACATGTTAATTGGTTTGAGTAAAAAAAAAATCTATATACTACACTGAACAAACTGAAGAGCTTGACCTAGGTTGATCACTGACAAGCAGTAATATTTTGTGTATTAAATTTACATTATGAATTGATGACTCATTATATAACTATAAATGCTTATGATTATTTAAAAAAATATATATTTATGAGAAAAACTTGTTACGTAAAATTGGTGTGTAGTCATTTTATATTAGTAATCTTTTTCTCCACAGCCTTGATACAACTCTAGTAGATTTCAATGACATGCACTGGGAGCGGGGGGACATCACATTTGTGTTTAATGGAGAGGAGGACCCCCAGCATAGCCTGACTGTGCTAGATAACAAACTGTTTGTCTTCCAGAGGATCAGATATGAGGTAGGGACATGCATACTAGAGGATCAGATATGAGGTAGGGACATGCATACTAGAGGATCAGATATGAGGTAGGGACATGCATTACTAGATGAACAGAATGACTATAACCAATGATTCTACCATGTTTGCTATGCAACGCCAGTTTTGATTGGTTTAAAACCATGTATTATTTTCCAATAATACACGCTTGTGTCAATAACACACCCTGGTGAGTCACGGCTGTTACAATGTTATGTATCTAATATTCACCCAAAAAGAATACGGTTACTGTAGCCGAGTGGGCTAATGGGTTAGTCTTTGCTCATTTTTTATCACAACGCGAGTTCGAATCCTACGAAGGCATTTTTTTTTTTCATCCCTTTTTTTTTTAAATTTAAAAAAATCAATGCCATATGATAGATGTTCTTGATTGTAGTACTGTAGTGCCTGTAAAGAAATATATATTTTATCCACAAAATAATGCAATACTCGAGAAATAAATTAATAAGTTTTTCCCGGGGTTTCTTTGCCGTTTTTCTATTAGAAAGAGGTAGATCTCAGAACTAAACAGTACATGGTAGAATAGAAATAATCAACTTTGACTCGTGTATTGTTGCAGGATATACAACTCGGACTTGGATATTTTGCAATTTTAATTAATAACTCAGGCCTGCGGCCTTCGTTATTAATTTAATTGCAAAATATCCTCGTCCTCGTTGTATATCCTGCAACAATACACGAATCATGGTTAATTATTTCTTAAATATACATGTTTAAAAAATCAAACAAACAAAAACAAAACAAATGACATCCAATGTTACAAACTTCATATGTAGGTCCCTCGTTGTGTTCATTACATTTTGAGTCTGGTCAGAAAACAAAATGGCCAACAGGCGTTCATCTTTCATTTAGAAAGGTGAAGATTGGTATTACCATTTCTTAAGAAGTACTGGAAGGATATTTCTCAAACTTGGTCCCTGGTTGTGCAAATAGCATTTTGAGTCTGATCAGAAAAAGAATGGCAGACAGGTCCATGGTCATTTGGAGTTTCAAAGTTGAAGTTTTTTATTGCTTATTCTCAGAAATGTCCTGGATCTTTCTCAAATTCATAGATAGTTTCGCCTTGGTCTCTAGTTGTACATATTGAATTTTGAGACTGATCAGAATACAAAATGGCGGGCAAGCCACCATATTGAAATTGTTCAGCAAGTTCTTCATGGATCTTTCTTCTATTTCATACATTATTTCCCCTTTTTTCAAATTTAAATGATAAAGAGGAAAAGAGATATGATAAAGAAAAGTAGAGAAAAGATGACTTTCGGGTCAAAGAAAAGACTTTGACCGATAAATATTGTTCAATAGTGGACACCAAAGATCCCTCTGGGATGTCATGTTTTATAACATAGGTTTGTGACTCTTATATCAAGGCAGATGTAAATAAGGGAATCATGTGTGACTCTTATATCAAGGCAGATGTAAATAAGGGAATCATCAAAGAAAAGACTTTAACCCGATAAATATTGTTCAATAGTGGACACCAAAGATCCCTCTGGGATGTCATGTTTTATAATCTAGGTTTGTGACTCTTATATCAAGGCAGATGTAAATAAGGGAATCATGTGTGACTCTTATATCAAGGCAGATGTAAATAAGGGAATCATCAAAGAAAAGACTTTAACCCGATAAATATTGTTCAATAGTGGACACCAAAGATCCCTCTGGGATGTCATGTTTTATAATCTAGGTTTGTAACTCTTATATCAAGGCAGATGTAAATAAGGGAATCATGTCTTTAGGACAGAGGACAAGACTCTTGGCTTGAGTTAGATTTAATGGTTTATTTGTTTTGGGACAGGACAAGACTCTTGGCTTGAGTTAGATATAAGGATTTATTTGTTTTGGGACAGGACAAGACTCTTGGCTTGAGTTAGATATAAGGATTTATTTGTTTTGGGACAGGACATGACCCTTGGCTTGAGTTAGATATAAGGGTTTATTTGTTTTGGGACAGGACAAGACTCTTGGCTTGAGTTAGATTTAAGGATTTATTTGTTTTGGGACAGGACATGACCCTTGGCTTGAGTTAGATATAAGGGTTTATTTGATTTGGGACAGGACATGACCCTTGGCTTGAGTTAGATATAAGGGTTTATTTGATTTGGGACAGGACATGACTCTTGGCTTGAGTTAGATTTAAGGATTTATTAGTTTTGGGACAGGACATGACCCTTGGCTTGAGTTAGATTTAAGGATTTATTTGTTTTGGGACAGGACATGACCCTTGGCTTGAGTTAGATTTAAGGGTTTATTTGTTTTGGGACAGGACATGACCCTTGGCTTGAGTTAGATTTACAATGTAAGGCTTTATTTGTTTTGGGACAGGACATGACTCTTTGCTTGAGTTAGATTTAAGGCTTTATTTGTTTTGGGACAGGAGAGTGAGCAGGAGATGGATGATGAAGTGGACATTCTGATGAGCAGTGACATAATGGCTGCCCAAATGTCAACCAAGAACATCACATTCACAAGAGCACAGAGTGGTTGGCTTTTTAGAGAGGATAAAACGGTATGTTTAAAACTTTTATATCTTTAGTAAGTGAACAAAAGTTAGAACAATTTACAGTTAATTTATATCTATTTTAAGATTGTATTATCTCAGATGACAGATGTTTCAAGTTTCACTATTTCAAAGCAAACTACTGGATATCTATGTTAGTGGATGTCAAGATCACACTGGGGAGTTAAAATTTTTAATTCTTCAAAATTTTCTCTCTTTTTGTGCAGGAAATGGTTGGTGATTATGAAGCTGATTACTACTTCATAAATGGGCTCACTTTAGATTCCAGAAAAAGGTAAAACAACTAAAACTATGGAAACCTTTACCATATATCTATCATGTTATAAGTCAAGGGCACCAAAACAAATTTTGACTGAAAGAAGTGGATGAGCTTATGTCAGGGTAGGAAAATATTTTAGGTCACCTGAGTATAAAGCTATTGTAATCATCTTTTTTTGCATCATCAAGCATCTGTAAATTGATGTACATTTTCAACTTCTTCCCAATAACCAATGGCCCCATGTTCATGATATTAGATAAGTAGCATACTGGGATGAAGGGCTTTCAATTTTGTTCAAATGATAGACCCTGACATATTTTGAAGTTCTCAGGGGTCAAATACTTTCAAATCATCATGTGAATAGTACGTTACTCAACTGAGAGGCTCACTGAGGGTAATGATGCTGTGCTAGTAGTATGCTGGGATAAAGGACTGCGAAGTTTGTTAAAATTGATAACCTTGACCTACCTTCAAGAAACGGGGATCGAATAGATGAGA
This sequence comes from Pecten maximus, assembly GCF_902652985.1. Taxonomy (NCBI): domain Eukaryota; kingdom Metazoa; phylum Mollusca; class Bivalvia; order Pectinida; family Pectinidae; genus Pecten; species Pecten maximus. The sequence goes on along the minus strand of NC_047018.1, from coordinate 15,492,320 downwards.
AGCCTAGTGTACCCGGGCCAGTAACCTGTTGAGGTGAAGGGCTACCAAGTATGCTCAAATGAATAACCTTGACTGACTTTAAAGTTACAGGGGTCAGACCCTTGAGTTTCATGGTTTTTGGGTCAAGGTCAAGGACACTCACTGTTACTATTTGTATGGGGGGTGGGTTGTGTACATGTATTGCTTTAGCAATGCTCTCAGAATGCTTACATGTATAAGTTTAAACATCAACTTCATGTTACATACATAAGTATCAGAGCTCAGGTGACTGTTAAGTCCAAGGGTCTCTTGTTTGCTGGATAAACTTACACAGAGACATTGTCTGTAAAATAAGCTATGGTAGAATTATCAACAAATCATTATCATCAAATGACTTTTTATATTAAATTGATAATTGATATGTTATATGCTATGATTTGAATGAAATTTTGCAGAGGCCTTTCATAGCAAAAATTCAACAGCAAACTAAGAATGATAATTATAGTCCCTCCACCCAGGGGCCTGAGGAGTAGGGCAAAAGGTCAAATTGTCTGTAATTTAAAAAAAAAACTTCTTTTCTAGACCCAGATATGATAGAATCAAATACACTTGATAGATGGAAGGGTCTTCATTAAATGTGCTTTTCCAAAATTGTGAATTTTTTTACCCTGGGGTCTCAGGTTTTCCTGTTGACTATTATAGTTTATATACTAAGAACATCTCATCTTAAACATCAATTGTTGAATAGCCTTTGGAAATAATTCACTTTTGGATAGAATTATCAGTATATGTTGGCAGTTTGAAGGTATGCACATATTGGCTCTAATTGAGCCATAGTGGCAGATGGATGGGGCAAAAACGATTTAATTGAGAACTCTGATTACAGTTATTGCCCATGTGCCTCTTGTTTTACTTTGTTGATTGTTGATTTGTAAGAAGAAAGATGAAATATGTAGATCTGAATTTACAGGAGGGAACACCTGTCTCCAGAGGACGTACAGAAAAATAAAGCTATTATGGAGAATCTGACCAAAGGAACCTGGGACAACTGTGATGTATGTCCTATATACAATACTTATACTGTAACATTATTGAAAGGCATACTTTTAATTAGTACTTATATCTCACTTGAGACTTAAATCAGTGTTATTAGACCCCAGAACTGAAGTGGGTGGGACTGTGGTTATCATCTCTGTCCATCTGTGTACATGTATATGTATGTATGACATGTATGTACTATGTATTTAACACCAAAGTTTGTCAGCACTATGGCAACTTCATTTTTTCAAACTTCATACAACTACAACGGACGGTTTGGTACATGTATTGCTAAAGCAATATTCAGTATTCTTGTTATACTTGTGAATTTGGAACTTTCCATCTATTGTCACATTTCAATCATGAAATATGAAAGAATGTAAATTACATGGTTAAAGTTTCTTTTTGAAATGCATTTGTACAAGACAAGCAAACAGCTCAGTTAAGTCATTGGGAAGATTTAAAATTTGTTTGATTAATACATATGTGTTTTGAGGGTCAGTTCATACAGACTTTAAAGGATCTCTCTATAATTGGAATACATATGGTTTAAGTTTCAGAGACGTCCATCCCTGAATCCCCCAGAAAGACCAAATATTACCTGGGAGGAATACATGTCTGCCCCTGCCGGTAAACCGCCATGTCTAGGACGGCAGTGGATCCCTAAGGGAAGCTCCAAGTCCTTTAAGGCTACAGTGGCAATGGTAAGACTGATATTGTCTTATGGATACATTTACCTGTCTTATGATTATTTATAGTTTCAAGTGTTGGAATAGAATGCTCTAGACTACTCTAATTATTTCTATTTGATTACTTGTAAACTAGTTACTTGTGACCTTGCAGGATTTTGTCTATATAAAGGCATTGTCATCTATAGACAAATCATTTACCAATGATCTTCTTTTTCAGAGCAAATCTTTCCCTATGGATGTCAGTGTGTAAATATTCAATAAAGGCATTGTCATCTATAGACAAATCATTTACCAATAATCTTCTTTTTCAGAGCAAATCTTTCCCTATGGATGTCAGTGTGTAAGTATTCAATGAAGGAAAATTTGTCTCATGTTCTTAATTATATTTTCTCTGGAAATAATTTTTAAGGATATATCAGAAGCCATTCTGTGATCGGGTCTTGAGTGTCAACAGATTGTGCAGAATTTAAACAAGGTCTTTAAATAGTTTGAAAAAACTCTAGACTGGTGAAATCAATATGATTGTGTGAAATTTGATTATGTCATTAAGATCTTAACAAAATCAAGAGTAATTAGCTGGCACATTTCGAAATGTATTATATGTAGTTTGATTAATATATTTTTCATACTTTTTAAAATCAATACATTTGTTTGTTTATAGTTTACTGGATGTGCTGGAGGTGATAGCACCATTCAAACAATTTCAGAAACTCAGGGATTTTATGACCACAAAGTTGCCTGATGGATTCCCTGTAAAAATAGGTACAGTAAATACAACACTATTCTATTCAATACTAGAGACACATTCTACTGTAATTAAAACTCTAAACTAGTTGATGGTACATTACAAAGTTCCTGATTGTGGATACACTGTTTATTTTATAGAGATCCCGGTGTTTCCAACAGTAACAGCCAAAGTAACATTCAACTCCTTTGAGTGGAAGGAAGACCTTCCAGACAGATTGTTTTATATCCCACCGGAGTACATTGAGGATCCCAAGCGCTTTCCGGATTTATGACTCTACCTGGAAATCTACTTCATCCACATACTTACGAGTCTCCGACAAGTGAGCCGACCGCCGATTATTGAGGACTCAGACATTTGTGAATCGGAGACAGTAGAAGAAGAGTCAGAATGTTTTGTTGGCATGGAGATACCGATGACCAATTTGGGTAACTCCTGTGGTGAAATGACTCTCCTGTTCTAGGTTAAGTTTTGACCTCTTGGTTGGCAAACATGGCCATATTTGTTTTAGTTTCTTGATGATTCATTTTTTGACAGGTGCCTGTTAGATTCTAAAAAAAAAGTTATGTTTTACAGTTTTGGGATTGCACAATGTTACATGATATCTGCATGGTGTGTGCACATAATCTGCACAATAGAATAAGTGTGCAATTGAATTGTGCAGATGAATGTGGTCATGATAAGCGATCAGAGCAAAGTGTGTGCGATAGCTATCGTGGTGATATAAATTTAGGAAATGATTATGAATTATGGTAAAACATTTGGAATGGTATTGATAAAAAGATGATAATATACATTTTTTCTTTAATAATCTACATGGACTTCAATGTGTCGGCTTAGCCATCTTTGATTCTATATTAGAAAATGTAATTAAATGTTGTCATTTTTTTCAACTGAGCAGCAGCTTGTGATCAAATGGCTAAACTTTGTGACCTTATTTATTATCACTCGCCATCAAGGCGTGAAATGTCTGGTGTCACAGAGAAACCATACTGAGTAATCAACATAAGAACACACAGCAAAATTTTATAATTAATGCAAATATTTAAACCTACCAATGTTAAATATATATGTTCAGAAAAAGTTGATTATCAAAATATACTGTTTGTATTATTTATCCTTATAGGTATATGCAAATAATTAAAGCTTCATTTTTTTATTTTATACAAATACAGACTTTCATTTGATACCGTTTAAATTGTGATTGTAATCTATATTTATATACATCCTTAAGCTTGATGCAACCCATTTCATATTTATGTGATTTCACAATATTGCTTGTCCAATCTTACGAAACTGCACAGCTATGAGATACAATTTTGTGCAGAACATGTACACACAATGTGCAGCCGATGTATGCATGATGTTTTTGGTGCTTTGTGCAATCCCACAACTGTACTATATGGAATGTGAAAAAAAAATTGTATCTTTCTGAAATACAAATGTATTTAAACAGTAAAAAATATACACTGTTTATTTCAAACTGAACACGGATAGGTCAGCAAGACTTACACTGTTTCTTATATATAATTATATATCTGTTGTTTAGGAACGTATAATCCTCTATTCTATTTTCAGAAACAATATAATTTTAGTTAATCTTGAGTGAAAGAAAAAAAAAAAAAACTACAATATGTGTATGTTGAAGACATCTTTAAACTTAATAATGTTTTACCACATAAATTTAAGGAATCTTTTACCTCTTTATTTCAAGATAAATGCAGAAAACAAAGTGGACAGACAGCACAATGTGATAACTGGCAAATTAATGAAATTGGACGATGCAAAATTTTGCTGATTTAACGTTTATGATTGAGATGGTTTGATCTAAATTCTTATGTCCATGTTAGCTAATTAAATGATTCCAAAATGATAAACACACATACATATAACATCTATATGTTTGTGTGTATGGATGTACATGTACAATGTATATATATGGATGAAGTAGATTTATAATATTGGTGATAGGTTGTGAATGGTTTGGACCTACTTTAGACTTTAAGATAACATTGGATGTAGGGTTTACATCATATTGGTGTTAAAATTCTAATTAAATGTCAGTGTCATACAGCTCATGAGTGACTGAAAGCAATCATTTAAACTTCAATCGTCCACACAAAGTACTTGAATTATCTCCCTTTAAGTAGAGTGTTGCCCTCAAAAGTTACATGAATACGCATGGTGTTTATTAGTAAATCATATGGTTATAAATACTGTGTAATGGATCGAATGGAAATTATGTGATAGTTGTATATGTTATAATCAAGAGAATACTTGTTGTCTGGGGAAGGGCATGTGAATTTTTGTTTGCTGAATCCGACTTTTTTTATACCAGCTGTTATTGGTATACAGAGCATCAGTTGTTGTAGTGTAGTGAACATGTTTCATAACACTATCTCACTTAGTCTATCACAATCTTAAGTCAGGTGTGCTGAAATATAAACCAAAATCGCTCTGTACTCAGGAGGAACATCAAAAAGATTAATGTATCCAAGTTTGTTATCAATACCTTGTGGTTGGTTTTTACAATATGGAAATAGCTGACAACACAAGTATATATGTTACAGATTATCACAATGAAATAGCTGACAACACAAGTATATATGTTACAGATTATCACAATGAAATAGCTGACAAGATAAGTATATATGTTACAGATTATCACAATGAAATAGCTGACAACACAAGTATATATGTTACAGATTATCACAATGAAATAGCTGACAAGATAAGTATATATGTTACAGATTATCACAATGAAATAGCTGACAAGATAAGTATATATGTTACAGATTATCGCAGTGATGAGTTTAGTTGCAGGATGAATGATTGACTAAAATTAAATACTTGTAATGACTAATTTTGAAGTCGGCATACACTGATGTTCAGTTTCTTGTATTGATTAGTATTTGGAAAATTATAAATGTATTATCAGATTTTTGCCAAACATACACCACAGAGGCTAATTTCATATGTATGTATTATTTTTATACCATTTATTAAAAGATTGTTTGTCAGAAACATACAGGATAACACCCATCAGTATGAAAATAGTAATAAACAAGTGGTGTGTGCAGAATGTTGATTGAAACTACATTGTAAAGCTGTCTTGTCAAACTGTTACATCATCTTCTAGGTATTACGTGAATGAAGTATTAGTTAATTTTGAGTGTTTTATATGCATATAGTTGATTGAAATAATCTGTCTCTTTATTGTACAACATTCTGTTTAGGTATGTAAGCATTTTGGTGGATTTTTGTATACATGTATCACATTCAGTATTGGATTTTAGGCTTCTCTATGACTTCAGCTTTTCACCTGCGGCAGGCTGCAGATACCCAGTGAAAACAGATGTGTACATATACTCATATTCTTAGTAACATTTTAATAAAAAAAAAAAAATGTGAGACCCATTTTCAAGATAAGGTATGGCAGTATTTGTGATGTAACTTTATACTGAGTAAAGGTGTTGTATTGTGTATTGAAATGATTGAATTGAAACATGAAAATATCTGGTACTATGATTTTTACCTGGCTCACTTTTTAACTTCTACATACAAATCATAATGAGCATACTCATCATAAGTGCGATTTTTAAATTGGGATATTTGAAATGTTCTGAAAAGTTTTTGTGAAAGGCGTGAGCCAAAAAGAGTCACAGCTATTGTCAAAAGGAAGTAGCCACTAATATATCTAGAATATATATTGATCATATTAATGAATAGGTAAACGTATTTGGTAATTTGGCTGAATGTTTATTTGGTCACATGACTGAATGGTGTGATTGTGAGAAATACCTATGTATCAAAATGGCTGCTATTATATCTGTACTAGTAACATAATCATATACATGTATATGTATATTTATTCCCGACGTGTCCTGTTAGTCTGAGGAGTAAAGTTTATCCCTGACGCGTCCTGTTAGTCTGAGGAGTAAATTTTATCCCTGACGCGTCCTGTTAGTCTGAGGAGTAAATTTTATTCCTGACCTGTCCTGTTTGTCTGAGGAGTAAATTTTATTCCACGTGTGTCCTGTTTGTCTGAGGAGTAAATTTTATTCCACGTGTGTCCTGTTAATCTGAGGAGTAAAGTTTATCCCTGACGTGTCCTGTTAATCTGAGGAGTAAAGTTTATTCCTGACCTGTCCTGTTAGTCTGAGGAGTAAATTTTATTCCTGACCTGTCCTGTTTGTCTGAGGAGTAAATTTTATTCCACGTGTGTCCTGTTTGTCTGAGGAGTAAATTTTATTCCACGTGTGTCCTGTTAATCTGAGGAGTAAAGTTTATCCCTGACGTGTCCTGTTAATCTGAGGAGTAAAGTTTATTCCTGACCTGTCCTGTTTGTCTGAGGAGTAAATTTTATTCCTGACCTGTCCTGTTTGTCTGAGGAGTAAATTTTATTCCACGTGTGTCCTGTTAATCTGAGGAGTAAAGTTTATTTCTGACGTGTCCTGTTTGTCTGAGGAGTAAATTTTATTCCACGTGTGTCCTGTTAGTCAGAGGAGTACTGAGGGTGTTTTGTTAGTTTTAGGAGGACAGTTTATTCCGGCAAGGTATAGTCTGTATTGTGCTTCAGTGGTCTTATCCCTTTGGGCGTGGTTTCATTTGTATGATTTGCAGAACATTGTATTTATACACCGGTATATCTTTTATGAAGTATGATTACATCTTTGCTCTGATAATCGTACAAAGTAGATATTCGTGAGGATTTTTAATAACTTAATGCTAAAATATAATTAAACATATTCATCAACTTTATTGCAATATCTAATGTTTCTAGGTGTTTGCGTGAATGTAAGGGATACTATCTGAAACATATTCATCAAATTTATTGCAACATTTAATGTTTCTTGGTGTTTGCGAGAATATATAAAAAATGAAATCACCTGCAGATACAAATGTCGTAGATGAACTTACTTATGCAGACTCAACAAGTCATAAAATTCGTAGTGTCCTATATAACCAACACAAAACATTAACATATGACATCATGAACTGTTTCGTATAAACACGTAAAAAATCACTCACTCAGCAAGTGGTGTTGATACCATTTTCTGATTGTTGGATTACAAGTGTGACTTTCTTGGCAAGTATGACTTCACTGTGTACCGTCCATAAACGGCTCTCTTGCATCAAAGATCAGTATTAGCTGAAAAGCTTTTTGATGTTTTATGTATACGGTTCTTAAAAACCTGATAATTGTAGTAGAATAATTGGACTGATAGAACGTGACGAAACTCTTGTTATCGGGATACCTATCTCCCTATAGAGGGACGATGCTTTATGAAGGAAATTCCTACTTAGAAAGTTTATCTGCAGTTAATAGATAAATATTTTTTTCACATGTATTGTAAATATGTGAGGGGAATCGCGTCCATACCAAGAATTAAATCAGGAACCCATGTATCGTCACAATTATCGTTTTGATAAATGCATCGTAACCAAGATTATATTATAAATATTGTTACAGTAATTGATATGTATTAAATGCCATGGTTATTTGTTTTAATAGTTACTTCTCGCTTGCGCTTCTCTCGGACTATTGTTTTGTTTATGTCTGTAATTACTAAGCTTGCTTTCTAGTCAATTTATTTGAATGGGTGCTTCTTGTAACCATACTAGTTTCTGTTTTGTATGGTGTTATTTACTGGTGACGAACAAAGGATAATGTATTAATCCGGATACGTTCCTGGAAACACAAAATATCTGTATGGTGAAACATTTCTATATTGTACGTACACATTCCTTGAACATCAGTGTCTGAAATTTCTTTCTTGTGCCTAATAAATGTTTCCTTTGGCCATCGGGGTTATAGGGTATTGGGATTTAGAAGAAGTGTTCATTAATTATACGTGTCCGAAACAAAATCTACCAACAATTAAGTATCATATTTGATAAATAAGACGACAGCATTCGAATGTGCAGTTATAAGATATTTAAAGCCATCTTAGATATCTCGGATACCAATCATTGTCACTGCCAGGTGACTGATAACAAAAGAATAACTTTTTTCGAAAGGAACACTTTCGGTTGTTTCTCAAATTCTTTGAGGCTAACAATTATTGGTTTCTATACGCTGTTACTTGTTAACAGAACTTAATGAATCCACCTACCCGTTCTAGATCTATGGATTTTGGCGATAACAAAACATCAATGCTTAAATTAATAATTTAGTCGCTGAGCTGTAGACATTGCCATATATGCAGAATAACAATTAACCCTGGTACACTTCATTTGATTGGATGAACTACACCGACAGTATTTCATTTAATTATACACCGAACCCGTCTGCTAAATGTGAAAATATTGTTTTAGCACATACAAAAGCTTTCAGTAAAACATGCCGGGGTATCATATGAACACGGTACATCTTTTTTATCAGACACAGGTATTCGGCTGTCGGTGATTAGGTGTTCACCTTTAAACCTAATATACGGGATGTAACACTATTAGTTATTCTAAAATTCCTAGTGAAACAGTTGGGGATATCTTGGAGAGCTGTTGAATAGATACACATACAGTTTGTTGTCTGGTTTCATAACAAACATATTAATAAGGATGAGATGTGTTTGGAGCGGCATGCGATATCCGTTAGCTGTTACATGAAAAAAATGGCGTGCATTTTAACCAATATATCGTGTTAAAACCAAATTGTCTCCCATATGTATATAGCTTCAAAGACCTATTATAATATATGCATATATGCTAGATATATCTGCAATAACTGAAATGAATTATATTTTCGAAAACTTTTGACTGAATGAAAAGAAAGCAAGAGGCGCCGTCCGTCTGGTGTAAACGTTTTTCCAACAGATTTCTTTGAAACTTGGTAGGCTTTATAATCATGATACATGGCTGTTCCTCCCTGAGAGGCATTTCGATTCGACTGTTTTGCAATATTATCCCTCTTTGTTTATATCTATTTGATTTCCTTTGTTACTAGTTAACACGCGTTTCAATTGGACTACGTGTCACCTTGGTCAATAGCTAGACTATCATTATTAAATTGAAAATTTGATAAGAAATGATTGCGAAGTATTTGTAGTCCTGCTCACATGCTTCGATCTACGACTTCTATGATTGAGGTATTTCAAATTCCCCATACATGTACAAAGTATCTTAATTACACTTAAGTCCTGGACATATCTTATTAGAATATAACGTGCAGGTTTGTTAGGACTTTGTGCAAGATCAGTATACTGTTAACATAGCTATCAGTTATGGTATGGATAAGAAAAGTTTGGCATATCAGAGGTCATCGCCAATTTTAATGACGATATACCAGCATATAGGTAATATGTAACGAATCAAATATGATGTTTTGATCCCAGCAATCTTGTATATGCCATCATGTGGTATATGGAGCATGTATTCAATTTATCACTTGTTCATCTCTATAATCATGACTGTGAGGGTTTATTTGATTAATGTATGCCAATACAAATACAATGTTACACATGTATACGATTTAAGTCTTAATTAGTCATTACCATTTCCTTCAAATCATGATAGGATTTTAAGTATGGATTTTTGGAATTTGTAAACAGTTGCCACAAACGTTAAATTGAGTTTTATTTAACAGCGATATCCATCTAGTTTTACCCCAGGGTAGGAAAACTGCATCAAATGTAAACATAGTACACTGACATGTGCTGGATATGTTTATATGATACTTATTAATTAGGAAAAAGAGATCGATCACATCTTAAAGTAAGCTTTGACCTCGAGCTTGTAGTTCATAAGTGTGATCATTCCATGTTTGTGTTCACACCAAACACACTGACACGCATATTATAGGTTCCTTACCAAAGTAGAACGTGTATGATAAACTGACGCTTTTAGATTTATTCCTAATTTCTGTAAGCTTCGATTGACACTCAAGTTTTGTGAATTTACTTTCAGGGCTTTGTTAATACTCATTCATTAATTATGTACGCTTATTGAAGCTTTTTGTATGAGTATTAAAAGGATATAATGCTTACTTAATTTTATTATCTGGTGAATTACGAATATGTATATTAACTTTGTATTATGCTATCACAAGGCCCACATTACATGTGTTTCAACATGATGGTTTTTACATTGAGAAACGTTGTCATGGATGTTTTAAAGATGATATCTTTAATGTCCATTTTTATAACATATAGTATACATAGCGTTTACTGCTGTCATAAGTGTTGTAGTCCAGAAGGCGATATCTCAGGGGAAACGCACCATTTTATTCACCTGGAAATAATTTAATCAGGTAGTTTGTTATTTCCATCAGCACCTAAGACCTGTATCTCGAAAATAGTTTGGAAGTGCTAAAATGTCCACCTAGGAGTCGACGCGTATTAGTAGAGGTTTCCGTCAGTGTGTCCTCCCTTTTTAACAGCGATGGGTAAAGCGCCACACCTATTTGTTAATTAAGGCAGGAGAAAGATCTATGTTTTCATTTCCCATGTAGCGCATTGCGTTGTACGTTTTATATTGTGCTTGAATACAACTACATGTATAATGATTTATTGGAACTTGTCTATTTCATTGATGAATATGTCACAACAACAAATAATTCACAGTGAAATAAAGAGAGCATGGATTGTGACTCCTTAATACATCAAGTGCCTTTTCAATATATTTATTTTCCAGAAACACAAAATATTTTTAAAAGATTTATCATGCACAACCTGCTGGTAGGCATACATCCATTTAAAGAAAGGCTTAGACATATGGCCGAAATATATTTCATGGTTAGCCACACAAATATCGCGTCGGTCCGTCTGTCTGTCCGTATAATAAATTTGTTGAGCATGTCCCTTTCATCAAGTATGGATACACATATTAATGAATGTTTTATGTCGTTACATATAGAGGAATGGTATACATGTTAATGCATCTTGATGATTACTACATCACTATAATAAATTTAGTTACTGCCAAATATAGTATCTGCTTCATTGGTTTTGTACTGAATTCTTTTTCTATACCATAGAGTGCACGGGGAAATATTTGTTTTACAACCATTTAAATGGCATGATACATAAGAGGCCAATAAGGGAGTAATAGTAATTAACTGTATGTTAGCCAAACTAAACTTAATAATTGCCACCGTTATTTTTGTTAAATTCTTTCAATATGACTCCACATGCCCTGTATGATGAGTGTTTATCCGTTAATAATTGTGTTACTATTTTGTAGACCCAAACAGAAACTTCCCCTTTGCTCAGGACTTATAATTGTGAACATACCATGTAAAGGTCGATATATGTAGCATTATAATGATACATATGTTCAACTCACTGCAGTAGCTACAACAGAGTTTTCTTGCATGCATTTTAAAACTATTGATAGATAAAAAAAAAAAAAAAAAACGAATGAAATCCCCGAACCTCCTTTGGAAGATTTCCGTACCTACCTGTACACAGCCTAATGTAGAACGGTTGACGCTTAAGGAGCTCTTTGATTGATCATAGTGTTAACTAAAACATACTGAATGTACTTGTCCGGTATATATACGTGAAACCTTAGCTTGTATATATGACATTCACTCTGCTGCGTCATTTATATATATGGTGTAAACTGCTTGTCTGTCTGGTGTCTTATTACACCAGGAGTATATTTTATTCTGTCTTGTATCGCTATCACTTGTTTCTGTATATTTGTATAAACATGTTATTTATTTGATAGATCTATGTGTTTAAGATGATTTTTCTCTAACGCTTGCATCGACAGCTTTATGTACTTGTAGTCCTTCTTGAAGTACACTATCATGTGTTGTATCTCATATACAACGTTATTAAAATTACATGTCAATATCATGTATTAAATCAATACAATTAAATTTTGTGAATATGTTGTCTCTGTTTTTTTTCTTTAAGATGTTTAGAATACGAGACGGGTTTAGACTGGTGTAGGATAGAATTTTGATTCCGGCTCTGCGTCTCACAAATACGTTGTTTCCAGAGTGATGTTGTATAGCTGATGTTTCTTCAGGTTGAAGAGCGCTACTGTACTGTTTTGTTCCCAGAAAATTATCGGGAAGTATATAGTTTCCGCTTTATCCGTCTTTACGTCTGGAACATAACTTTACCCACAGTTCAGCAATGATAATGGAACTTGGTAGGTATGTCAGTTTCACTGACGGAATGTGCAGTTCACGAGATTCCAGTCCCAAAAAACCCATATTTACAGAGTTGTTGACATATGTTAAAATTTCGTAGCGGAGCATAACAATATATACATGTTTAAAACATGTTTATACAACTCTTCATTTTAACATTTTTTTTTACAGATATGTATCATTAAAATGACCAAATCCAAAATTCACAAAAATAAGTCTTCGATCAGTTCCACTGAAACTCTTGTCTTTGATTTAACATTCCACCATTGCATTTGGTTTACATGTATATCATCGCTAATACTGATAAAAGATGGACAAGTTTTATGGGCAGATTGGTTATTTATTGCTTTGTTTCCTATTGACAAAAGTGTTACTTTCGGAGTTATTACATGGAATCATTCAACTTAACATGTGTTTTGCACATAAATATTACTCAATCGTTGGATGAAACAAGTTAGAATGAAATTATGTTCTACGTTCAGATAGGGTCCGCGTTCGTGCTGATGCGCGATGCAGTTATTCGGTGCGACCACGTTGTAAACGTAAAATCATCGGTCTGAGCGTTGAATTCTCCTAATAGCAGAAACCAGTTGAATTACCTTTTCTCTACAAAACACTCCGAGAAGAGGATATAAGTCTAGCTGACATTTTAAATGTTGTGAAATCCTAGGGTGAAAACATTGCAGAAAGTATCTCAATTTATGTCGAGAGATTAGTGACGTCAAAGAAGAAGTAAAGGGGCATCTTCACAGGTGTCCTCTCAAAGCTTCAGTACGCAAGCGAGTAGGCTGGTAATGTGAAGGAAAGACTTCTAAAAGCAACAAAATGATAAAGATTGCGGACGGTCGATAAGGACAGAGAACCGTGCTCTCAAGAAAGAAGAACAAGTGTGAATGGCCTTCCTTATAGGTTGGCCCGCATTTCAACCCGGAACGGATATTGGTGGCGCCTACGCACGCGTATCCACACACGCGCACCGAAGACGAGATGGAGAGCATTTAAGCTGCGGTTCCTTTACCCATCGAAGGAACGATTGCCCAGGTTAAGCAATGTCCAGCCGGCCGGTCGGAAAGGATTGACGTTGTGAAAGATGAGTATTTCACAGGCGATATTTACGAGTATGAGCAGGGACAGGCTGATATTAAAGATAACGATAGGTTGCGAAATCGCTTTTCATTTTTGGAAGAACTAGTTTGTTATTTCATTCTAGACATAATTAGACATGGGTATAAAGTAAGAAATAACCATTAAGCCAGGAGACATAAGGTGTTTGTTGAGAATGCTACTCTTGACCTTTTAGCAAGGTCGTGGAATGTGATAAACAACTGATGTTGTCATCCCTCTTACAGTGCCGATACTCTTGTAAGAAGTGAATCATTTTAGATTGAGACATGTAAATTGTTCTTGCTTTAAATTACAACCATATCGATATTTCTGAACCTCGCACATTGTTTCCCCTGGCGGTTTGGTGACACCATAAATTATTTCAAATTCAGTGTTGCTATTCGGTCTTAGCTCGGCCTGTTATATATCTTCTAATATTACAGTCCTCTTGTTAAGAAATGGCGTTCTAAGGGAAAAGAGATTCTCATGTAAATGGACGATAGACTGGGGATACATTCTAATGAGTGTGAGTATAGCTAGTCAAGTAAAGTATGATAATATAAATTACTAAAAGGATATGTATGTAGAAGATATGTAGATATCAAGTGGAGTTTCAAAATGTTTTTGTTTTTAATCCCTATACTAGTCCTCATGTTGTTACTGACAGATCTGTTCCGGCTAACTATTCCTCTTTTCTGTCATACAAATGATATACATCCGCAGCCTAATATAGTTCCTATTTTGATAGCAATTATAGACTCAATTTAAGTGATGTAAACCGTGTTTACTGCAATTATTTAAAATGAAATGTGAATGTTTGGTGTTCTAGACTATTTTAGAGTATAAATATCAACCTTTTTCCTCGTCAGTATATGCATTTTTGTTGGCGTAGGATTACGTAGTTCTGTCTCGATACTGCCTTGAAAACGAAAGTAGAAAAATCAGTTTGATCGCCGTGGAAATTTACATGAATTTACAGAGAAACTATCCACATCTGTTCATCCTGAGTTCATATGCAGGAACATTTGATAGCTTAAAACCAATCCTATTTACGAAGTCAAATGCACCCGAGCATTCCACGAGATAACATCAGCTGTCACGTGACTCATCACTAGTCAGCCAAAATGGCGGTTATGTCTACTGTAACTAAACCATGTATGTGAGGTATGACCAGGAATTGAGGGCAAGTTGTAACAAACTACATTGCCGTTTTTCGTGAGGATTTCTTAAATAAGGTTATTATTTGTTGTTTGAAAAGAATCTAGTATGATTATGATCCGTGACTGATCATGAATACATGATGTACTGGCGTCGGTGTCAAAACTAGATATGTCTCGTCGGACAACGCGACCGCAGTTTTCTATCGGATTGAAAATGTGTTACTACGGGTCATAAAATAGATGTTTGATAGGCCTTATTAATAACTTATAGTATAAATAAAATTTAAAAAAAAACGTCGGCTGTGTACATCTTGGATTTTATCTTTAGTTGTAGTTACTTGAACAACATGTTCTGTTAATAGACCGATTTGTCGTTCAGTTGATTCTTTTTTCAAAGTTTACAAGCAGCTTTACTGATTTAGGAGTATATCAATAATCTTCCACAAGCATTAAAGAAATGGGGAAACAACTATACTCAGCTATTGTAAAGTTGTCAGCTGATATATATGTAATAAATGTTTTCTTGAATATATATAGAATAGGAATACCAGGGCCAGATGAAGACATTTCATCTGATACAAATGTAACTGTCTGACTATAAAATCCAATTTTAAATTTCTTATAATATGACCTCAGACCCTGACGTTTCTCAGGGCCTTTGGCCCTTTGATTTTTATAAATGGTTGGTCTGATATCAAGGAGCCTGATTGGTCAGACCCAGTAGGAGAATATTACAAATTCTTTCGAATCTGATGGCATTCTTCCGTATGAAGCACCCTTGATTTAAGAGGAACTCGTTTTGTTCATATAACAGAGCTGGCCTCCAGAGTCTTCAGGAGCGAGGGCCAGAAAGTATTTAGAAATACATCTTTTGAAGACCTTCTTAATGGCCCGATGTATGTTTCACTTGTTGTTGAGGATATTTGAGTGAAAGAGAGACACAATGCTGTATGGTAGAAGGTCTGAATACCCTGGCGGTGGAGGGCTTGAAAAGAAGGAAAGAGGAATTTCATCAGATTTGGTCTGCAGAATCATTGGACAACGTTTACTAAGTATGACGAACTTAAAATTATGTTCCCCCAGATGCATGTAAACGGGGCTCATTGAAGAAAGCATATTGGTTATTAATGCCGAATCCTTTTTAACTTAATTTCCTTTGAACCTTCTATGGATCCAGAAAGCTAAATATGTTGACTGCAATACATGTACATGCTACTGAAAGGCAAATCTCCAAGTAGGAAACGTATTTGTATTATAATTTAGGGTGCTTTGTCATAATCCCTGACACATCCATGTGAGCGATGCAGTGTTTGGTTTGGTTTATTTTGTTTAACGTCCTATTAACAGCTAAGGTCATTTAAGGACGGCCTTCCGTGCATGCGACATGCATGCGTGTGGCGAGTACGTATGTGTGTTTTGGGAGGCTGCGGTATGTTTTTGTTAAGTCTCCTTGTGATAGGCCGGAACTTTTGCGATTTATAGTGCTACCTCACTGAATCATACTGCCGAAGACACCCAGCAGCACACCCCACCCGGTCACATTATACTGACAACGGGCGAACCAGTCGTCCCACTCCTAATATACATCCAAAACATTCAAACGTTTGATATCAAAAGTTATTTTCTGATATCAAAGTATTGTGTATAAACGTTAAAATACTCTACTGGATAGCATACTTCCTGATCACAAAGTGCTAACGGTTGAACCAACCAGCCCATGGAGCTCTACTTGCGCGGTGATAAACGATACCCCATTATCACTTGTCATTGTATATTCCATACCGATATACTTTTTAAGCTTAACAGGCATATCCTGTACAAAATTTACGTCGCCAATCGACTGATTGCTTTCACACATGTGAACGATATCAAGAAGACGAAAACAAACTTAAAGGTAGTTAGTAACATTGTACACACACGAAGGGCGTTGTTTGATGTATACATGTTTAAATACATAAATCGTTACCGCACACTTTTCTTTGTGTGTAAAGTCATACAAATACATATTTTAACCAAGCACCTCGTGAGTTATTTTAATCGCCCTGCGTCCATGGTCCGTTCGTCCGTAACAATTTCTTTAGAAGCAGGATATGTCTCGAACTTCACATGTAGATTCCCCATTCAATTTTGAGTCTGATCGGACCTTCAGTTAAATTTTGTTATTGTTATTTCTGGAAATGTACTGGAGGAATACTTCTCAAACTTCACGTGTAGGTTCCCCTTGGTCCCTAGTTGTACGCATTCAATTCAATGGTGGGCCTATGGGATACCTTGTTGTATCATTCTTAATTCATCTACAAAGTTACCTATGGTCTTAAAAACTTTTAAAGATATACATATGTTACTATGCAATTTTTGATTCGCAACGCGGAAGTTTTACATCACCTAATTTATAACACATTTCTATTTGTTATGCGTGTTCACTTAAAATACACACAGGGAAGAAAACTTGATAACTAGGTAACACTTTTTAAATTTTTTTATTTAGTTACATAAATCTAGTGCTATATGGTGCAGAACCTATTTGAAAATACAGCGCTGTTTAATAAAATGTTGCACAGAAAATAATTTCTTGAGATGCCATCCGTGTGTTCAAAATGTTTACAAAATGTTTGGGATTGTAAAGAGTAATAATCAGATGTATGTAATGATTACACCATTAACTGTTGTGGATACAAAAGCATTGCACCTCAAATACATATAACGATATACAAAATACCGACTTAAAATGAGTCACAAATGTAGACATTGTAGAGCCAGAAATTCGTTAAACAACATCATAAAGCTATTTACACTCGTCACAGATGATAAGGGTCTTTTTTGTTGATACCTAGGGACTCATTAGATTGGTCATCAGAAATGTCTATTGGCAGGGAGGAGCAATATCCCAAAATTCAAAAAAATCATAATTTGCATAATTTTCAAGAGTTCATTTATGAGAACACTAGCATCACCGACACTTGATAAAAAATACTTCATCACGTTTTTTGGAATTTTATAAAATTATTTAACTTATCTTATTTATATGTTCTCAATAATGCTGTTTTGTATTGCATGGTTGTTTTTAAGGGTTACAAGTCCTCGCAGCGACGAAAGAAAGAACATATTTGAGATCCCATGTGTTGCATTAGGGACTGAAGATCTCTTCAATGTGCCCTTAATAACAATCTTATTAAAATCTAGGTGGTTATTCTCACTACGTTACATGTGCCCTTAATAACAATCTAATTAAAATCTAGGTGGTTATTCTCACTACGTTACATGATGTAACGTAGTGAGAATGACACTCTTGATTTTAACTAGATTGTCTAAATAAAAGACACGAAAGAAAATATCCGAATCAGCGGGCCAACGTTTAGTCGCCTTATATGGTACCGTTCACCTTATATGGTAACGTGCAGTAGAATACAGAGGGCCTTATTCATGGATTCTCTAATGTTCCCTGGAATGAATGGTTGGAAACTGTCATATAGCAACACCTGGCTTTATGGAAGGTGTTTTTAGGACATAATATACGATACATAAACCATTGTTATTGATCTGAATGCTACATTTAGTTGTGGTTGTTAGTCGGTCCGTATCTCTATGAACCCTAGTGAGTGATGGAGAGGACATTCGGGTGTTTCAGTCTAAAGCGAACAAAGGACAACAAGTAAGTAGTATACTGACATTTCAAATTTCGGGATAAAAATAACACAGCTACTTTGCAACAATTAGTTGTCTTTTATGTCACCAGGAAGAGTGTAGGAACTTCATCATAATGCTTTGTTTGATCAGAACAAGTAATGATGACAATAATGTAAAATTAGATACATGAAGTTATCCGAAAACATTTAAAACAAAAGAGCTGGTGTGAGTATTTTCCTATCACACAGTTAATACTGGTTACAAGTTATAATCGTGATCGATATGTTGATCCTAAGATGGAACAATACACATGGAGTAAGCACGAGGTTGAATAAGACCAGCTACCATAAAAGTTAACGTATTTTGCTTCATTGATGATCAAACCATGTAAATCAAGGTGATATTATGTACTCAAAACAAGACTGAGGCAATGACACAAAACCGCTCTGAAAAGATATATAACACTTTTATATCGAGGTATAATACATCCCAATCGAACCATGAGGATTGCCACGTGACCTCTTCACAGTCTTTATTCACATAAATGTTTCTCGAAACACTGTATGTAAGATTGTCACTGTCAGCATTCACTATTACCTCGGGAATATCACATGAGTATTCGCTCTGTACACGCACATGCAGATTGATGAATAGCGTGGACAGTTTGATGGTCGAAACCGTGGTCTCATTCGGAAATATCATATTTCGATACCCGATAAGAAGTCAAGCGTGTGTGATGTTTGTTAGTAATGCCTTATGGT
The DNA here is from genome assembly GCF_902652985.1 of Pecten maximus. NCBI lineage: Eukaryota > Metazoa > Mollusca > Bivalvia > Pectinida > Pectinidae > Pecten > Pecten maximus. Next base: position 15,473,112 of record NC_047018.1, on the reverse strand, counting down.
TTCGTTGTCCCAAGCCTAACCCTCATTTTAGACTGTGACTTTTGTGAGATTTTACCCAGATTTGTATTGCGGGTGTCGCCGATGAAGCAGAAGATACTTACTCCTCCTAACTAAATAGTCTATTTATCCTAGCATTGTTTCAGGAATCTCCCTGTCAATCTACAATCTATATTTCTGGGTTTATATTTTAGACTCATTTAACCGATTTCGAGTTGAAAATATGGTTTCGTTATTATGTAATTATTCTTTATCTTATATTTATATGTAAACTCTAGGGAGACACACTGGCTCTACAGTTGTAAAAAGACATTAAATAGCCATGTTAATACTATTGTAGTGTCCTTATGTCGGATGACAATCTATTATATGTCGTTTGTCTTGTGACATTTTACATTGTGTTTGTGATATTTTATATAAGTTGAGTGATATGTGATACTAAGAAAAACATTCTGCACTCTCCTGTGTTCAAATGAAATGCAACACGCTCGACCTTAGCTGTTAATAGGACGTTAAACAAAATAAATCAAACCAAATTGTCGATGTACTGGGAGGAATATTTTAGTCTACTAAGAATGGTCTTGGTCACGGGCGGCTTCTTCTGGATTTGATTTACTCCATTACCTTAATAGAAAACATAACTGTCACTGGCTTAAACCCATATATTGTCAGCTTTGTTAGTAAACATTTTAACAGAAATCAACATATAATAATACGGAAGGTAAAAAACGTCATGCATGATGTATCAGTAGTGATCAGCTGTATACCTTCCCGTCACGTGACCTTTATGTGTAAGTGTAAATAAGTGACACTAGAGTCTGTATAACACAAGTTGCCGAGTGTATCAGATCGACTGCAGAATACACTCAAGGTAAGTTCTTTTGAAGCTAAAACGTCGCAATACTGTATTCTGTTTTCTTCCATATGATGGCGTTAGTGAGCTCTTTATAGGCATTTGTAATGGGTATGGTTTAGTATGTATATGTACTATTTAGCAATGGTAATTCTATTGCTATTACAATATATCTCGGAATGTTTTGTAGCGTGCGTATAATATATATATATACTGTATATATGTCTGTGTATCCGTAAATGTTGCATGTTCAATGTCTGTATGTGATCGTTTGTAATTTACTTGTTTCTTGATAAAGGGACGAACTGCCTAAATATTCGACAATTTTCGTGCTTTTAGACTCTTTACTGTCGTGTTTACTATATGACCAATTATTTATTTCTATGGATACGCATCCACAGAACATTTGATTTTTAGGACCCAATACTTATATTGGATAAAACCGCCGTTATTACTAACTAGACCCTATCTATCACATTAAACAATACGTTTCGTAATCTAGTCTATGTTGTGATCCGGTATATCCAATCTGTTGTTTTTGTTTGTGATTTATCAGTTTTTTTATTATCTCAGTCTGTGTTTTCCTTAACTGTTTCATGGTCTATGTCTGTACGTAATCGTTTGTAGCTTTGCAATACCAGTGCGCCACATCCACGTTCTTAAAAACCGTTTTAATACATATATATATATGCTTTATATAGCTTGAGTGATAAGAACAAATATACATACACCTGTAATGTAAGTCTGATAACATTGTCTTTTGTAACACCATATTGTGGATAAACCGGTGCAACCAGGAATTCCTGCAGGCAGTAAAATATGTACAAAAAGTTCCTTAGGATTACAGGCATGAACATAATGCATGAGGAAGATAGATCAAATGTGGCGATTAACAATGCGTTTCTTTAAATAACTCGCATTGATAGCCAGAATTTCGTAAAGGTGAATCGACTTCTAGTATTTCATCACGTTATTCGATACTTGACCTTGAAGTAGCATAAAGGAACACAATAGTTAATATTTTAATCAAAATATTTAACAAAGTCTCAAGCTGTAAAGAGTGGTTGTGCTTTTTCTGCCTTCTCAATAAATTGGACTTGGTTAATGTATGTTTGCATTAAACAAAACACGTCAACAATTGAACTGTACATTGTTTATCAAATTAATCTGAAATTGTATATTAATATACAGACAACGACATAAAAGCGGTCGTCTAAACGGTTAAATATTGAGTGTATTTTATACAAGTCGTCGTGTTTATTCTGTTTATTACCTGAAGTTTTATTGTGTTGGAAAATGATTTTTTTTTTCTGCAAATATTACATAATTTTCCAGACATTTGTACACGAATACATCTGTCGTTTCCTAGATTAGATTACTTTGGGACATTCACTTACTGTACCGCTGATAATTTCACTGACGGGTAGTAACAGTGATGTCCACAGACTACCCAGTGTTAATACTTTGTATGATACTGATGGTTGACAGTATAACTTGCTAAACCGCAACTGTTAAAATCTCCGAAACCAAATTGATTTCTATTATATTATTAACTTGTCTGAGCTGAACTTGAAGTACCAGATCAAAGAGTACGCCTTTTGTATATGTGGTATATATATGTAGAGTATGTATCGGGTACGGGGCTTCGTCAAACAAGGTATGAGTCTAGCAGTGTATTTACTTGTTTAGATTCACCAGTAACGATTCTCTCCGTCCACAAAATATGAAGTGGTGAAATGTGGAGGTGTTTAAAAATGCGAGTATGTGCTTCCAAAATCCATTAAAATAAGATGCAGTACACAACATGTTTATGGGGAGTGAAGTGGTTGTCTTATACAGACTACCTATGTCTCTCATTACTGCTGGGTGTGAAATGAAATTCTGAAATGAAAATTTATCATACTAACACAGCTTTACATATGTGTCATGACTTATCTCACAGTTAATAACACTTTTGTTATTAATCAACACAAAGTAAATTCAAACACATTTTTAATCAGAAAACATCTCTTATGTCTTGTCTACTCCAATACCTATCGGTACGGTATGCCCCTGTGGTGACACTAAGGTCCTGTCTGGTCCCATACCTATCGGTACGGTATGCCCCTGTGGTGACACTAAGGTCCTGTCTGGTCCCATACCTATCGGTACGGTATGCCCCTGTGGTGACACTAAGGTCCTGTCATGTCCCATACCTATCGGTACGGTATGTCCCTGTGGTGACACTGAAGTTCTGTCATGTCCCATACCTATCGGTACGGTATGCCCCTGTGGTGACACTAAGGTCCTGTCTGGTCCCATACCTATCGGTACGGTATGCCCCTGTGGTGACACTGAAGTTCTGTCATGTCCCATACCTATCGGTACGGTATGCCCCTGTGGTGACACTAAGGTCCTGTCATGTCCCATACCTATCGGTACGGTATGCCCCTGTGGTGACACTGAAGTTCTGTCATGTCCCATACCTATCGGTACGGTATGCCCCTGTGGTGACACTGAAGTTCTGTCATGTCCCATACCTATCGGTACGGTATGCCCCTGTGGTGACACTAAGGTCCTGTCTGGTCCCATACCTATCGGTACGGTATGCCCCTGTGGTGACACTAAGGTCCTGTCTGGTCCCATACCTATCGGTACGGTATGCCCCTGTGGTGACACTAAGGTCCTGTCATGTCCCATACCTATCGGTACGGTATGCCCCTGTGGTGACACTAAGGTCCTGTCATGTCCCATACCTATCGGTACGGTATGTCCGTGTGGTGACACTGAAGTTCTGTCATGTCCCATACCTATCGGTACGGTATGCCCCTGTGGTGACACTAAGGTCCTGTCTGGTCCCATACCTATCGGTACGGTATGCCCCTGTGGTGACACTAAGGTCCTGTCTGGTCCCATACCTATCGGTACGGTATGCCCCTGTGGTGACACTGACGTCCTGTCTGGTCCCATACCTATCGGTACGGTATGCCCCTGTGGTGACACTAAGGTCCTGTCTGGTCCCATACCTATCGGTACGGTATGCCCCTGTGGTGACACTGATGTTCTGTCATGTCCCATACCTATCGGTACGGTATGCCCCTGTAGTGACACTGAAGTTCTGTCATGTCCCATACCTATCGGTACGGTATATCCCCGTGGTGACACCGAGTTTCTGTCTGGTCGTAAAACTGTTGTTACACTATGTCCCTGTGGTGACACTTTGTATAGGAAGGCATCGTTCTGGTCAGTAACTATATATACTATCTGTAGGTATAAGTATTTGTGAGGAAGCTCTACCTGATCTAATCAGTTCTGCTTTACTCGCCTTTTGATGTCGCCTTTGGTCTATATTCTTGTTATGTATAAAAGCGACTGGAGTCGATTGGAGTAGAGCTCATCCTTATGTTCTATGTGTAGGTCCTCAGTCGGCTACACCTGTGTCAATCCCCCATTGATGATGTTTATAGTCAACAACAATAATGTGAAGTCTCGAGTAAAAGAAGAAAAAACCAGCCATCATAAGGCACCAAACAATTGAATAACAACAAATGTTTCATACTGATACAGAGAAATCAATTCTTCTGCCGAGGAATTTTTCTAAAGAATTTCGTGGACAAAGGGACAGACAACAATAATATTTTTACTGGTATCTAAAATTGTTGGTGTTTTAAGGCGAAATGAGGTCTTGTCAATAGAACATAGACGGAACATAGTATAGTAATTATGATACATGTGATACAACCTTTTAAAACAAACACCAGCTTGGGTATTCAGATTGAAATTAGCAGCAAAGCAACCTCGCTATAACTGAAAGCGACGTTCTCCGTGCGAGGTCAACTGCCTACCGAGTTTCGTTTTACATTAATATTTTTCATTAATATTGGCCAGCACCAAGAAATACCATAAGATATGACATTTGTTTATATTTTTATGAAAAAGAAATGACTAGAAATCAAGCTTAAACAATTAGAAAACTTCGAGAATTATGTGGATAATATGGTCATCCAAAATGTCCGGCTATATTGCAATAGCATGGCAGTGCATAGTACACATTCTTAACACTGATCGAGTGGTGTTTCTGCGATAACTTTGTTTGAGGGAGATGGGGCGTTGGAAGAGCCAAGAACGGCTTGTTGAATCATAGGAGCGTCTCACTTTACTTGAGAAAGTTGGTTTTATTTCATTGGACCGATGAGACGCATGTAAGAACAAGGGCCCGTTGGAGGGCCACAACATATGCTCGCCGCAATATTTGACACTTGGAAGGGGGTAGTTTCACAGGTTGTACATTGTAATGCTTTAAAATGAAGTATCATTGTTGGAAAGTTGGAAGGAGATATTGATACACATAATGTTGTGTAGTCGAAACCGCAGGAAAAGAACCTCAACAGTATGAAAAATGCAGGTGCTTAAGACAATAGGGAAGTTTGATGGTGGACATGATATCGTTGGCAAGTACATATGTAATCTTTATCCTTTGTGCAAAATGAAGTCAGAAATGAAGATCTCGTTTCTATGCCTCGTGGTTCAATTGTCATCACCCTGCTACCCTACTTGAGGATGTGACTTAACGCTGACCTACAATTTGTATATTTACATGACGGGTGTCGTCAATGAAGCAGGTTTCGCTCACAGTTCGGAACCAGTTGTTTTATTCTCAAGTCTCTACGTTAATCTCTATTTTCTTATATTTGCCATTGATTTATCATCGATATTGAGTTTTATTGGTTTGTTGTTGTGTCTAATACAAACTCAGACTCTATTGGAATAATCGTTTATACCATACAAAACCACTCCTTTTAACAAGGAAGGGCATTATATTTTAAACGTTTATCACACATCCTAACATGATCGGCCTGACGAATCGGTAGTTATTTCTGTTACAGGGCCGATGTGTCGCACACCAATGGAACGATTAATGAAAAAACGAGAAAAATCGAGATATGTCATGCATTACTGACTAGTAGATATATGAAAACAGTACATTTTAAAGTACTACATTAATTGAATATTGACATGGTACAGCGGATTGACAGATTGCCGTCTCCATATCTCATGCCATAGATTTCTTCCGAATCTTTTCAGAACCGGTTTCAAGTATCCTTGGGTATCGTTTTATAGGTTAGTGTCGACTTTAAAGATCTACCTTAGAATTTACAATTACCCGATGTTGATGTAAACAGCATGGTGAAATTTCATGTTTTATATTGAAGTGCAATGTTTACACTTTGCGCTTGTGAAAGTTAAATGGATAACATGAAAATAATGAGATAAAGGTAGGGCGTATACTCGTTACCTTTGCATGTAGTGCGAGGCGGATTGACGATATCCCCTGTGAGAGATTAACTTATCACTGTCCTCTACTTGATAATAACCAAGAAAACGTATTCTACTAAATCTGTAACAGTATGTGTGATTATTTGCTTTACTCTAATTTACCTCCGTTCTTGGCATTGTCTCGGCTTGTTGCCTCGTTAACCAATCACATTTAAAGATATCCCTGATCAAATATGATCAGCCATTTGCTTTACGTTCAGCTCTGTATCGGTTAGCGGGAAGAATTTGTCCATTTTAAATAAAAAAAAAAACCATGGTGTCCGTAATCTAGCTCAAACAAGCACGCAACTTCAAATGAGTGTAGGGTAGTATACCTCATACGTTTATAGTTGTGCTGTTACTAGGTGGAACGGCATGCTACCGTACTTTTTAGTCTTAGCTATTTCTGTTTCACTTTGGATATTCTATTTCAGCAGGACGTTCAATATCTCCTCGGGAGCATGAAAACTTAATTTATTTGCATTTTGTGATATTTATCAAATTTCCTTAGTCGTAAGATCCCATGCTGTACCCGCATACATTTTGTGTTATTTATCAAATTTCCTTAGTCGTATGATCCCATGCTGTACCCGCATACATTTTCGAGGTAACAAGGTTAATATCCGCTCTCATTTGACCCTGACTGTTGTGAGGACGTACACAATGCGATCAATCTACTGTCATTAATAGGTACGGTTATTATAATGGTAGCCTCCCAAAAGAACTCGCATGTGAGATATTGTCGGCAATTTTCCTATGTGCACTATACCGGTGTTACCTATCTACCAAACAATCTACCCAGCCGCTCTCGTTCCGTCACTGAATATGCGTTTACCTGTAGAACTTAAGACCCAGTTTTCAAACTTTTAGACTCATTGATAGAGTAAGTTTTTATGAACATCACAAGTACTCTTTATTCTAAACTGTTAGCCCAGTTTTCAACCTCTTTCGGCTCATTGATATGGTAAGTTTTTTATGAACATTACAGGTACTCTTCATTCACAGGTATTGATTGAACATTGTCAGAAACAGACTGTACATTTGGATTAAAACATATTCAGAAATCGAAATGAAGTTTTCTATACTCAATTTAAAAATGAATTCAACAACTTACAATGTACGTCACATTACTTTTTGCTGAATGGTGCTATTGGAATGGTTTCGATAAAAACGAAGCTGTATCACAGAAACCTTCGAGACAAACTTGTCGTTTTGTCCTCACTAAGGTTTCACTAGCTTTAAAGAGTCATTATAATTTACACCGGGGTTTCAGTAGATTCGCTATAAAGAAGTCATTATTTTTCACACCAGGCTTTCACTAGTATCTCTATATAGAGGGCGTTATGACGTACATCAAGCTTTCGCTAGCTTCGCTATAAAGACTGTTATGATTTACACCAGACTTTCACTATATTATCTATAAGGAAGTCGTTATAATTTACACCAGGATTTTTCTAGATTATCTATAAGGAAGTCTTTATTATTTACACTAGGTTTCACTATTTTTTTTTTTATATATTAGTCGTTATAATTTACATAAGGGTTTCACTAGATTCTCTATACATACACTAAGGTTTAACTATATTCTTTATAAAGAGGTCATTATCATTTACACTAGGGTTTTACAAGATTATCTATATAGAATCCATTATAGATGACATCAGATTTTCTATATAGAGGTCCTTTTGATTTGCAACAGGCTTTCACTAGATTATCCAGAATCCGTTATAACTCGTAAGGGGGTTTCACCAGGTTTTTTTTATTATAGAGGTCGTTATATTTTACGCTAGGGTTTCACTATATTCTCTCTATATAGAAGTCGTTATAATTTACACTAAGATTTCACAAGCTTATTTATATAGATTTATATAGAGGGTTTTATGATTAACACTAAGGTTATTCCATTTTTCCATGAAAAAAAGCATATTTGTTGTTGATGTAATTGTAGTTGCTCGGGAATTTATTTCTGATTTTTGATACGTATATAAAGATCGTAATTTATTAACCATGTCTTTTTACCTATGTTGCTATATATAACATTCATATATTTACAGATTTACTGAAACAGAGCACATTATTCCCGGCGATATAAGTGACACTGGGTACGAGTCTATCATGGCCCGGGGACGAACCAATGCGGGAAGAGCGCACGTGTGCACAGAAATTTAGTAAAGTCATCCTTGACAACTTGCTCATCATCTTGATGATAATTGCAGTAATAATCGGTGTAGTTCTGGGATTAGGATTACGGGACATATGGGAGCCATACGATAAGAGAAAAATATTTTTTCTGAAATTTCCTGGAGATTTGTTGATGAACATGTTGAAGATGTTGATCCTACCACTGATAGTTTCCAGTTTGATCTCCTCCTTAGCCACCCTCGACTCCCGAGCCTCCGGTAAGATGGGACTACGGGCCGTCGTCTACTATCTCTCAACTACATTTGCTGCCGTCGTCCTCGGAATTATACTTGTTGTTTCTATCCAGCCAGGAAAAAAGGGCAGCAGAATCGACAAGTCTGGGGCAGCCAAGAAGGCTCACCCTATCGACTCCCTCTTGGATCTCATCAGGTAAATACCGCCGTATTTGAATTTAGCCAATTTAAAGGGATAAAAAGTGCCAGTGAAAAAACTGTAATATATATGCCGTGTTTAAACAACACAAGAGAGCAGGATTCAGTCCTATATGCTTGTAGGCCGTGCTAAAATAAGAGGCGGGATGTATTAAGTTACATATAGGCCTGCTGAAACAATTTAAGCGAGAAGTATGACATACAATGTAACATTTAGTCTGTGCTAAACATCACAAGCGAGCGAGAATACATTATATACAGGCCGTGCTTACATAATACAAACAAGAGGAATAACATATAGGCCGCACTAAAACAATACAAGCAAGAGAGAATACATTATATATAGGCCGTGCTTACATAATACAAACAAGGAATAACGTATATAGGCGCACTAAAACAATACAAGAGGTATTATATTATATACAGGCCGTGGTAAAACAATTCAAGCAAGAGGGATTACATTATATATATACCGTGTTAAGATAATAAAAGCGAGAGGGACTATATTATAAAAAGGCCGTGCTAAAACAATACAAGAGAGAGGGGTTACAATGTACATTATATATAGACCGTGCTAAAACAATACAAGCCAGAGGGACTACATAATATATAAATATAATATTTATAGGCTCTGAACAGAATTAGATCTCCGAATTAAATATTTCTCTCATTTCAATTTTTTTCATTTATATTACAGAAATTGCTTTCCAAACAATTTGATAACGGCATGCTTCCAAAAGGTTTGTATTCAACTGGTCAGGAAAAGAATAGTTGAAGCCATACCATGGGCGTAAATTTTACAAATAATCATATATATTTTCATTTGCTTCTGTTTGACATTATTTGTTTTTGAATTACAATGCTAAAAGATGGATGGCATTGCCTAACATGTATTTAATATTCTACTTTCATTAACCTAGTATAAAGCTGTAAACACTTATCTCCCTTGGTCTTTGTCGTAACTTTAGATAAGAAGAGAGTCGTTTACACGCACATGCGTGCTGTATGCTGTCATTGTGTGTGTGTGTGTGTATAATATGTCATTGAGATTTATCATACCTTTGTTATTGTGTGCTTCAAATATCTGATATGATTGCTGGTCATCCAACGTTTTTTAGATTCAAACAAAGGATCGAAATTTACTAGTGTATGAAACGTGGACTGTAAAACAACACGAATCGGCTTGTCAGCAGGAAATAAACATTCTTAGCTTCCTGTGAAAGACAATAACCATTTCTCTCCAGCAGAATAAGGATAATGTAAATTGATCAGAACGTAACGACATATGATTATAACAGATAAACAATTAAATAGCATAAAGCTTTAACGCCTATAAACAGACAACTATATAATCTGGAGTACATCAATAGACAACCTACGACTATACTGAAATCACAGTCATTTTAACAAGCGTTTGTTTCACTTAGTACTTTGATAATGCATTTTTGGCGAGGTCTATCGACGTCATTTACTGTGTTGAGCTAGACGTATAATATCTTAATTAAAGAACTTCTCATTTTTTTTAAATTTCTGTTTAAATATGTAAAGGGTTTACAAGAAGACACTGCTGCTGAAAGAACACCGCCATCTCAGACAACTAATTCTAACTATATTCAAAACAAATAATTAATGAAAATCTTTCCTTTATCAACATATTCCGACATGGTCTAATGGTGATAATGTGAATGTAATAGATAGACTAGATAAACTATATTTCAAACGATTTGTATGAGATTCAGTTTCTTCCATCTCATACGAAATCGTCAAGTTTAAGACAGTAATGCAAATATCCACTTTTCTGAAGACGGAAAGCTGTGACAATGTTAACGGTATTTTTCATTACAAACAGCAAGTTACCGAAGTTGATCAGTTCGAGGTTAAACCACCGACAATGACCACTCCAACAGCTAACCCCAACATCTCGACCACGATGATGCCAAATTATACCCAAGCAGCAAGTAAGTGATTTTCCTTTGTTCCGCAAACTATTACTGTAAAGAGAACAATAATTTATTGTATCTTTTAGTTTAATATAGGTGGCGACCATCTAGTGACAAGTGGCTATATAATTAAAGAAAGTTAATCCCGAAAGATTATCCGACTGCCTTCACTAATCAGTATAACATTTATTATGTCCTCAAAACTGTTGTTTATGCTCAGTTTCTTCTAATTATTTTTATTTCTTCAGATATTCTTTTTAAAAACAGTAGGGCGGAATTCAGAGAAACTTTAATTTCGTTTTTTAATTATGTATGAAGTTGCGCTAGATTTTACGAAAAAAAAAGATCGGTCGTCCCACCGGTCCGCCGGCCAGCGGCCTCTGATTGGTCTTAATTTAAATATTGTGCGATTTTGATAAAAATAAAAGAAAGGTATGTAGGTGTATGACACTACAAACAACATTGGACAACGATCACTTCCGTAATTAAGACACTATTAACACTGATGAGATATCAACTTCTTTATTTACGACTCCGGGGGACGCTGGGAGACATACTTGTCTAACGGTTTTCGTTTTAGTATTTGTCTTGCCCGCAAGTTATGGGCTTTGTATTGTAAAGCATCGGTTGAATTATTTTACGGCACAATTTAAGTCATTTAGGGCCAAACAACACCAGACTAGAAGGAAACACTTCAAACTCGAACAAAAAATATTAAAAGGTAGAAGTAGAAATCTCTACAGACAGGTCAGAGCTAGCAGTTCTGTCAGGTCGATGGTCTAATATTCATATAGGCCATTGGGTAATCATTTTCCAAATTGCGTTGAAGAAGTTTGGCGGAAAGAAGACAGTTTTCTATTTCTAAAAATCTTCACATATTTCTCAATTTCTTGACATCATACTTGTAATAGACGTTGAATTTGAAATTTAGCTATTTTCAAGATCGTTTCCCCGCTGAATGCCTCATAAACAATGACAAAGCTTCGTCTCACACCCGCGGTCGTTGTAGACAAGAGAAAATCCCGAGCCTGAAAACCAACGATTTGTTGATCTAATTGACGAATCAGAAATCAAATTGTCAGTATCTGGACCAAGTTGCTCAAAGGGTGATTAGGTTGATGACAGTTTAAAATCAGTATCAAAATCCTGATAGTATTGTTTCTGTAAAAACTAACTTGACAAAATTTTATGAAATTGAACACTCGTCTTTTCCTACGTGTCTGTTTTAAGGAATATACAGACACATATTTTGAAATCGAGACACGAGATTTAGGTCACCTTTTGAACATCTGGGTCCTGATCATCAAGGTGTCGGCCCAGACCCGTTATTCAAATGATGTACTATGTCAAATACTACGGATATGATATTTGACGCCCCTCCCCCCTTATGAGTTTTTAAACGGATAAAATCACATGTATACACTATAACTGTTTCATTAACGAGACAAATCACATGCATGTCTAATTACAGGTTTTTTTGTGGATGCCCCGTACATCAACGGAAAGGCAGATGGTATGAATGTTCTCGGCTTAGTCGTCTTCTCAATCTTCTTTGGCTGTATCCTTCAACAGATGAAAGATAAAGGAAAACCCTTAGTCGACCTTTTTGAATGTCTCCACCTTGCTTCAATGAAACTTGTAACTTTAGTAATCTGGTAAGATTTTATGTAATTCATAGTATTTTCATATGTTTGATTCATCATAAATTATGTTTGTGACAGTCTACTCAATGATTAACAACAGATCTACCTAACCAACTCTGTACTGGAAATATCCTCATTCCCTTTGACAGGAATAAGAACAGGTTAGCGATTTTAGTTCCTTTGTGACATTATAAATGTAATTTAGCCGCCAGTGCCTTTTATAGTTTAAGACATGGCAATTAAAACTAACACTTATTATAATTGAATATTTAATATTGTATTAATTATAAATAATTTCAGGTACTCCCCAATTGGAATTATCTTCCTGATTGCTTCTAAGCTGGTTGCAATGGAGAGGCCCGAGGAGATGTTTGAACAACTGGCCTATTACATGGCCACAGTATTGTCTGGCTTGGCTATACACGCATTCATACTTCTTCCCCTCCTCTTCCTCGTCATTGTCAGGAAAAATCCGTATAGGTTTATGTACAACATGCTGAAGGCCCTTTTAACAGCCTGGGGAACCGCATCAAGGTAATTAATCATAGACATTTGATGTTAGTAACACCGAGAGTATTAGAAAATATGAGTTCTGGTTCTGCAGAACAAGAAAACCCCATTTGTAAATAATATTGAAAGAAATGAGGATAACAAATATTAACACATAATTCAACCTACACTATATAAACGCACACACTTTAAAATGCACTATTACCGACAGTGTTGTGTTCCGATGGCTGAAGTGGGTATTATCACTCTATTAAGATTTCTTCCTGTTTCTAGTTCTGCTACATTACCAGTAACTATGGAATGTCTAGAGGATAATAATCACGTGGACATCCGCGTAATCAAGTTTGTGACCCCAATCGGCGCTACCATCAACATGGACGGAACAGCTTTGTATGAAGCAGTGGCATCCATATTTATAGCTCAGAATATAGGCATTTCCCTGGACATAGGCCAAATCATCATCGTCAGGTAAGATTACCGGCCATATTGTCATCGTAAGGTAAGATGAAATATTGAATAAAGACTGGTCATCTGTGGAAAAAAGACGATGAATGGATAATATATTTTAAGTGTTTGGGAATGAAGTATGACGATATCATCATGGAAATTTGGTTTGGTTTGGTTTATTTTGTTTAACGTCATATTAACAGCTAAGGTCATAGAGAAATTGAAAGAATATACATTCATGTATGTAAGCAAACCAACAAAACTACTGAACCAATGTTGCTTTATGCCTGTCAACAATGTAGTGAATATTTATCTCTCAAATGAGAGGTTTATTGTAAAACACAGTAACTCCTATAAATAAAGCCGTTACATTTCCTCCATAGTCTGACGTCCACTGCTGCCGCTATCGGAGCTGCAGGGATACCACAAGCCGGACTCGTTACCATGACAATCGTCCTCTCAGCGGTTGGCCTACCAATTGAGGAAATAACTCTTATTTTGTCGATTGATTGGTTCCTGTGAGTTTAACTCTATATGTTTAGCAGTTTTCTTCATGTATATTTACGTTACACTTCAATTAGAATAATTTCATATTATTCAGTGCTGCTTTTGTTGTTACATATTCTTGAAAATTTCATATTATAAAATAAAATAAATATCAATAAAAAAAACTTCTTTTTAATTTGAAGGGATCGTTTCCGAACTGCTGTGAACGTCCTCGGAGATTCCTATGGAGCTGGTATCATTGAGCATTTGTCACGGAATGACATAGGAGCGTGTCCTAAGTATACCCTAGACACCGGAGCCAATGGTCTTACTATGGGCAATGACTATGGTGGAACTGAAAACATTGCATTTAGAAAAGACGAACTCCCAACAACCAAAATGTGACTTGGATTTGACCAAAACCTGTGATTTTTTGTTTTTACGTTTATTCGCGGACACTATTTACAACGACAAGCTATCATCAACGCCATCATTATAACAATGTACTATCCATGATAAAAACAAATCCGACAAACATACTCTTGCTTACAAAGGTTTCGTAAAAAGCGAACTTGGCATGGCGTCTTCTCATTAAAATGGGTTTCTTCGGATGCTATCTATCAAAATACTGCCAAAGTGGTAAAATTTGAGGAGGATACATCCAAGGCAATTTGACAGAGCTGTTAACTTAAGACATATTTGACCGAAATTAGGTTTACATAATCCAAAATATCAGCAATACCAAAAAGTGCCCAGTTTCTTGACTTGTTAGGAGTTTTCCTTTTCCTCGGTATGAATGTGTCGACTGCCGAAAAAGTCTAGTATGCCTCCTCAATATCAAGCTCTGAAAATATCTCATATTTCATGCCGTTATAGTTTCCGGTAATTATATCCGGATCTGACTTTTTTTTCTTTTTTTTTCTGAAGTATATACTGAAAAGAAAAGATAATACCATATGATCACTGTTTCCGATAGGACATTCATTATCAATGTCGCTCACCATATCTTCTTCATTGCTTAGGATCGGGTCCAGGTATTAGACTCATTTCCTGGGCATAGACTTTGGTTTTGATTTTGATTTTGTTTAACGTCCTATCAACAGCCTCCCGTGCGTGCGACATGCATGAGTGCGTATGTTTGTTTTGGTATGCTGCGGTATGTTTGTATAAAGTCTCCTTGTGATAGTCCAGAACTTTCGTGTACTGATTGTAACATGATGGTATAGGTTGCTATCTCTTAACAAATCTATGAAGCATTCACCCTTGGTATCTCCTTTTGTGAGATAGGTGTTCCAGTCAATTTTAGGTTAGTTAAGGTCTCCGAATATAAGGAGGCGAGAGAAATGATTATCCGATGACATAGACTTGATCATTTTGCACATTTCTTCATTGTTCTCCTTTTCTTTTCTGGGCTTCTGTATATACAACTGATCAGGGCTCGATCATTTCCTGGGGGATTTATTTTAATTCAGATAATTCATTTAAGACCAAAGATTATAATGTTATCTCTCAACTTCGTATCTTTTAAATCTGAGAGAACTACAGTTACTGTTATCTTGCTTAGTTTGGTCCTTGGGTAAAGCTGTCAGTGTTGACGTTTTCATTTCTTTCTGTACTTTGCATCGCACCTCTTCCACATTGCATTTAGCTTTCAACTATTTCTCCACTTTTGCTTATCGTTTGGTATATTTCGACATTATCTGCTCAACTTTCCATTCTACTAATTTCTCGGTTTCGAAATTCTTTTCCAATGCAACTTTTAATGGTCACAAAACCAACTGGAGTCTGTGTTGGCCAGGAATTCGTATCCCGCTTTTCCTTTCCCCAGGCATCCAATGCAAAAAGCGTTACTGACAATGGTCACACTCGACCATCTTGGCATCTTTACGGGTTTCCTTCTTTTTGTATAGCTTGCCGGTCGAGGAGTTGGACAGAAAAGGATTTGAAGATCTAGCTGTGCTTCTTTTGCGATTCCGATTCCTTGTAACGATTGGCTCATACTCAGCACGTTTAGAGTTTAGATCCGCTGTTGACGTTGCTACTCTGTCCACTTCCGGTCGGCATATTGGGGAAATGCGTATCACTCGGATATGACAAGGAAACTAACCGAATATACCACCCATGAATGTGCGTCGTTATCTAAACGTACTTTTGTTAACAACTGCAGATACTATTTAGCATTAAATAACAACGATAAATGGTTAAAATAACAATAGCGACCGTTGTCAATGATGAGGTCACAATATAAATCCCTAAGGTGTTTCAAGATATATGTAAAGCTGTTGAATTATATGTTCTCTATATTTGTACTGACATACTATTGTTTTAATACATGTATATCTTACGTCTTTTTGTTATTTAACGAGAATTATTATAGCTTTATACTGAAATCAGGAAATAAAAAATATCAACGACTCCTCCAATTTTTATTTTGGTTTGACAATGATTGAATATATGACGCATTAAACCAATCGATAAATATATAGTAAGAAGAATAACACTTACCAGTTATTGGTATTGTTATGCTAGTTTCATTAAAGCATATACATATAATATGCCATCAATCTGGGTAAAGAACCGGCGCCTAGGAGCCAGACCGAAATGGAAAAAAGTTGCTTCGTATGTTCAAATCAAGCTAAAAACATGTTAAAGTGCATTACCAGACTTTCAGCTATGGTATTACCTGTGTTTCTTTTGAAAATGGGACACTCTTGTATTCATGAAGGCCTACCAACTCTTCCAAACTGGTTGGTTCGTTTACAGCGAGAATAAGAAGACACTTTTAAACAAGAGACCCAAAGGGCCTTAACGGTCACCTGAGATTTGAAATATTTCAGTTAATTTAATTGACCCTTTTTGGCCCCACCCATCAGTCCTTGGGGTCAGTCAGGGCCAATATGTGCTTATCATTAAGCTGTCATCCCATTCTGATAATTTTAAGAAAGTTAGAATGAATTCCAATAGAAATAAAACAAATGATTGTCAAAAATATGAATTCCCTATATAAACTATAGCAAAGTTTACCCTCTCCCTAGGGGCAAACGTGAGACCCCAGGGTCATGAAATTCACAATTTAAGTAAAACACCATGAAACCCTTCCTTCTATGAAATGTATTTGATTCTATTTTATATAGGTACATGTATTGAGAAGAAGATTTTTGAAATTTCAGTCGATTTGACCCTTTTTAGCCCCGCCCATCAGCCCCTGGGGGTCAGTCAGGACCAACATATGCATACCATCAAACTGTTATCCCATGCTGATAATGTTGACCAGGTTTGAATGAGTTCCAATACAAATCCAACAAATAACGGTCAAAAATGTGATTTCCCTATATAAACTATACTAAAGTTTACCCCCTCACCAGGGACAAACGTGAGACCCCAGGGTCATTAAATTCAGTTTTGGTACAGCATCACAAGACCCTTCCATCTATGGAGAGTTTTTGATTCTACCAAATATGAGTAGAGAAGATTTTTGAATTTTCAGTCAATTTGGCCCTTTTTAGCCCCGCCCATCAGCCCCTAGGGTTCAGTCAGGGCCAACATGTACATTCCATCAAACTGTTATCCCATGCTGATAATGTTGACCAAATAAGAATGAGTTCCAATACAAATCCAACATATAATAGTCAAAAATGTGATTTCCCTATATAAACTATACTAAAGTTTACCCCCTCCCAGGGGCAAACATGAGACCCCAGGGTCATGAAATTCACAATTTTGGTAAAGCACCACAAGACCCTTCCATCTATGGAGAGTTTTGATTTTACCAAATATGAGAGTAGAGAAGAAGATACAAAAATACATTTTAGATCTTAACTTTCAGTGTTGCAAACTAACCTACCTTATGTAACAACAGACCACTTCAGAGGGGGTAGGTACATGTGTCAATGATTTTTAATATTTATAATCAATACCTCATCACCAAAAGCTGTTTGGAAGCCAGTATAGTGTCTGCGGTCAAGCATGACGGTGTTACAATAAGGGTTCACTCAGAGCGTTGTCTCAGTAGCCCTGACCATATAGGGCCAGGTGTGATTACCGTAATCGCTTCAAAAGAAGCACTATGTTTAGAAGTAATATCAATATGAACGGAGATATTATGTCAGAAGTGTGGTCATGAACGTTAATTGATTCCAATATCACAGAATATTACAACATATTTCTATATTGTAAATTCTATATTTTGCTATAATAATGTATGGCTTTAATCCGACTCGAATACGACTAATACGTTTATGTAAAGTCAATTGCATCATCTTTTATTTCTTATCAACCCAAATGAAATTGGTATCCTTATTCTTCGACGGTGAGGTTTTTGGTTTTTTTTACCTCTGTTTGTCCGTCTGTCCATAATTCCCTTGATGGCGTTTGTTGAAAGTTGGTAGAAATGACTACTTATAGGCAGATTGATTTGTATGAAGGAAGGAACTTTCGTTTTGGTTATTTTTGTGAGTTTTCCGCCTGTAATGTCTTTCGATATGTAGACCTTGTTCATGTAATTCCTACACTCATGGACGGGTTTAAATGAAAGTTGGCAGAAAGGAAGTCCACTGAAGAAACATTTTATACTTGCCGATAGGCATTTACTCTTCATAACATTCTGATTGTTAGGGATTTTTGTAAGATTTATAACCGTCGCTATCTTTCGTGTGGATATAGAGCCATATGAAACACGACTTATCACATCTTAAGACGTATGCACTAACATGCGCGACCTGTCTATGTATATATGATTATCATTTTCTTATCAATATGATGGTATACAATCATAATTATGTCCTCGCATGTTTGTTTGTATCACTCCGATTAAAATCAGTTCATTCAAGGTTATATATGAGCTACCAGAATATCAGTCGGTTGGTTCCTGTGTTATTTCACTTAGAAAATTTGGAATCCATAGAGAATGTCGCGAGGTTGTGGCATGCTAATATGTAAATTTATAAGGACAAATCTGTTGATAAATCTTCTGGTATTATCAATGGTCTTAGGAACTGGACTCGGTTGTGCATTAAGATTTTTATGGTCGCCACTGCAGAAAAGAAATATAGGATACCTAAAACTTCCCGGGGATATTATGCTCAACACACTGCGGATGGTGTCTGTGCCTCTTGTCATCTCCGGTATCATCTCGTCACTAGCCTCACTGTCGATAAGGACCTCCGGTAGTATCGGACTGAGGGCATTAATATACTATATGTTTACCACTCTTTGTGCCGTAATTACTGGTATCGTGGGAGTAGTGCTGGCCCATCCAGGAAGATGTACAGTGGACGTGTTGGAGACGCCAGTTAATGAAATAAACCAACTGGATTCTTTTCTAGATATGATAAGGTTTGTTTAAAACTTGTTTAGTTTCACTCTATTATATAAATTGTAATTTCATACCATCATCTGAAGAAAGTATGTAATTTTTTCACAAAATTTCAAAACAATTATATGTATTATTCATATTCTTTTAAATTTTCGCTGTAAAGTGACATTTCAATCAAAGCCTTAAACATTATTTGAAATATTCTAAAACGAAATATAAATGGCAGAATAAAATCATCTTATATTATATTCCTTTTATGATTTAATCGCTTTTGACGGAATTACACGTTCACTGAAGAAACGCTTTCCCGGACAACATTGTGGCAGCTATGCTTTCTAAGGTACATTTTTATCAATAAGTTTTGACAAATTTACAAATAAAAAATAAACACATCGTCTGATTGTATATCGAATAATTTCGTTTTTATCTAGTTTTAGAAACAGCAACATGGAATTTTTGTTATTAAAAAAAAAAAAAAAAAATTGGAAACATATTTCTGTTCAAAGATGTTTTTTCCACAGTGTAATTGATCATTGAACACTTCTTTTATGTTAGAAGCAGACGGTGGTCACCGAAAAGGTCGTGCCATCCGATGGGGATTCTGATAGTATTCACATTTACACAGACAACGTAAATAATACGTTTGTAAATACTTCAGGTACATATATATGTCAATTTACATTACCCCATATACTCACTCAGTCTTTGGATATATTTCTTTAAATATGATTGGTTCAGTAATTGTCGATGGATAATAATCCTAATATCCGTTAAACGTATACTTTAAGTATGATTATGTATTAATACCAATCCTGGATATACTTCAGAAAAGCAATATGAAGGTATCCCAGCATTATATTTTACTCACGATTCTGTGTCAATTTCCTGTTAGGTAGGAATGTGACGATAAACATCCCTAGTCTGATATCTGTTCCTGGGACGAACATGCTTGGCCTGATCGTTTTTTCCGTACTTGTCGGATGCATCCTGTCCAGTATGGAAGACAGGGCCAAACCAATGATTAACCTATTCCGGTGTATGTATGAGGTTGTGATGCGACTAATTGGGATATTTATTTGGTAAGGACGTCACTGTCGGAATATCATATGGACATGACAAACGTATCAAATATTTTATAGAGAAAATAATCCAATTTAATGTTTTATGATGGATAAGATACAAAGAAACGTATTATGATCGGGTAGACGTAAATATCACACATACATTTCCTTCATTCTTCAAACTATTTCGATAATTAATGGGAACTTAAAAAGGCATCGTCCAGTATTAATTCACAAAACAGTTTTAGATGTTTTTTTGCCATTCGATTGCAGATTTGCATGTCCTTACACCATATTTAGTATTGAGGAGGATAGTGCTGATATGAAATTGGCGCGTGAAATTGTGAAAGTCACAAATCCCATTGTAATAAAAATGTTATGACAGGTTCTAATCCACTTTTGCTATTTAGTTTTCAAATAAGGTTTAGTTTTTTTTATTGTTGTAATTATAATACTAGGATTGAACTAGATGACAATTTAGTTTATCGATGTATAGACTGAAACCGTTTTTGCTTTTTGGATTCTTCAGAGTGCTCCTAGGTTTTCGATCTATGCGATATGGTAGACTTATCACCTAGTTTAGTCCGTAACTGTATGAATTTCAGGTTTACCCCCATCGGTTTGCTGTTCCTCATAGCAGCGTCTGTTGTTCAGACTGAGCGGCCCGTCGTCGTCCTTCAGGAACTGGCCATCTTTTTCCCTACTGCAGTGTTGTGTTTACTCCTGCATTCATTTGGATCACTGTCGTTACTTTACTTATTCGTGACGAAAAAGAATCCATACAAATTCCTTCTGAACATGTCTAAAGCTTTGCTGACAGCATTCGGAACAGCATCGAGGTACTTCTAAAACAGTTTTTTTTATCAATACGCAATAGCAGTGCCGAAAACATTATGTGTAGATTTATACATGTATTAGTGCAACACATTTTCCGACCGAAACCGCCACTTAACCAACCTAACGTTCAAGTGTTTTAATCATTGTTTAAATCCATCAAAAGTATTGATTTTGTCCACAATTCGAAAAAGGGACAATTGAAATAAGACCATTCAAATTTAAATTTACCCCTTGTGCTTAGTAGTTTTATTTTATATTGTTTCAACGTCCTCGCAATGGCAAGAGTCATATGAAAACGGTTTGGTTGGTTTGGTTTTATTTGTTTGACGTCCTATCAACAGCTAATGTCATTTAAGGACGGCCTTCCGTACGTGCGATATGCGTGTTTTGGGAGGCTGCGATGTTTTTGTTAAGTCTCCTTGTGATAGGCCTCACTGACACCCAGCAGGACACCCCACCCGGTCACATTATACCGGCAACGGGCGAACCAGTCGTCCCACTACCACTTTTAAAGACTCTGGTATGTCTCGGCCAGGTGACAGAACCTAAAGCCTTCCTCACAGGGGCGAACGCCCAACTAATGGCCAAAAATAAGGCATTGTCAAGGGAGACATTAGGAAGAAAGGTGTAAAGAAAGTGAAAAGAAAAAATCCCAAATTTAGTCGTCTCTTACGATCATGCAATGGGGGCAGCGGGTACAATTATTACGCCGTACCTGCAGGGCATATACGATAACGAGCGGTTTGGTTTGGTTTGGTTTATTTTGTTTAACGTCCTATTAACAGCTAAGGTCATTTATAGTGTCACGGAAACACCAAGATACTTAATACTAAAAATGTTGGATTGGGACAGAAGATATTTTTTTGTCTCTTTAAAGTGAACAGACCGAAATATAGCTTAGTCACCACTTGCGACATATACGGGGTTTGCGATTGGTAGACCCAATACAGTAGTACAGCATACCAAAAGTGAAACAACACGACATCATCAGCCTATCTAAATCTGCACCTTTACGTAACTAACATAATAAGTAAATTGATTTCAGTTTCCCCATTTGTGAAGTTTTATTTTTGTGTTAACATCCCTGCTTCCCCAACCTACGATATCTACCTGAGGCATTTGATTCGTTATTCAAATTCTAATTCTAATAAATGATCTTAATGGTATATATAGACTAAGAATGAGAATAAAGGTTTTCAGAAAAGGCTTCATGAAAATCCAATAGAAGTGTGGTGGTGAATTTGATCTCAAAGGTAGTCAATTCTCTGTTGAAAACAAACTGTTTGATTAGACGTAGGAGTTTGGTTTGGTTTGGTTTATTTTGTTAACGTCCTATTAACAGCTAAGGTCATTTAAGGACGGCCTCCCGTGCCTGCGACATGCATGCGTGTGGTGAGTGCGTATGCGTGTTTTGAGAAGCTGCGGTATGTTCGTGTTAAGTCTCCTTGTGATAGGCCGGATCTTTTGCCGATTTATAGTGCTACCTCACTGAAGCATACTGCCGAAGACACCCAGCAGGACACCTCACCCGGTCACATTATACTGACAACGGGCGAACCAGTCGTTCCACTCCAGATATGCTGAGCGCTATGCAGGATTGTGCAACTACCATTTTTAATGACTCTGCATGGTATGTCTCGGCCAGGGAACAGAACTTAAAGCCTTCCTCACAGGGGCGAACTCTCAACTAAAGGCCAAAAGTGAGGTATTGTCAAGGGAGATATTAGGAAGAAGAAAGCTGTTAAGAAAGAGAAAAGATAAAGATCCCAAATTTAGTCGCCTCTTACGATCATGCAATGGGGGCAGCGGGTACAACTCTTACGCCCTACCTGCAGGGCAGTAGACGTAGGAGTATAATCAAACATGATAAAATGGTGTAGAGAGAAGGTTGTTTAAAGCCCTGGGAAAGTTCTATTTTCAACATACTGATCTCGTTTTGAGATAATCTATTGCCTTGTGAGATATGACGTCAGATGTGATATATGCTTGTTAATATGAATATTTGGTCTTCTGTCGCCACCTTGCTCTCATTTTGAAATTGAGAATTAACACGACCTTGATTTATAAGGCGAATGTCGTTGACGAAACAGATGGCATTTTACTCTTTCGGAACAATTAATCTTATTCATGCAAATTTCTATTTTACTTTTTATTCTTGCTCTCGTTTCATCGATTTTGAGTTGGAATTGAGATTTCGTTTTTACGTCTGTATTATTTTTTGTTCTTATGATTATCTTAGCGCGGCTACGCTACCCGTAACCATGGACTGTTTAGTCAACAAAAACCACGTGGACGGTCGAGTTGTGAATTTCATTACGCCAATAGGGGCTATCATCAATATGGACGGGACAGCACTATATGTATCTATGGTGACAATCTTTATATCACAGAGGCTCGGAGTGACATTAGATTTCGGGAGTTACATAATAACTGGGTAGGTACATACGTAAGACCACCGGTCCCCCCTTTACTACTTCTGATGCTGGTTAGAGTCCAGCGTACACTGATTACATCAATCTATTTAACAAACTTTTTACAGTAATTAATCATCACGTTGCATTCCATTCACTTCTACATTGTGAACGCATCTTTGGGCTACATTGGTCTGTTCATCAACAAATAAATAAATAAATAAATAAAAACAAAACATACAAAAAAAGTTAAAATAATTTGATTCAGGACGAATATCTGAAATCTTATAGTCTTCAATTTATAATATTATGACCATGGTCGGATATGGTTGTAAGTATCTGTAATTAGCGAGGTCATACATTGTACCTAAGCTCTATAATATGTATCCCGTTGTAAAACTAGGAACATACTTTAATTCCATGCCCGCTGCTTTCGTTACAGTCTCTCAGCGTTTGGGATCTCAGTAGGATCTGCAGGTGTACCCAATATGGGTATAATGACCATGGCGATCGCAGCTATGGCAGTTGGTCTACCGGTAGATCAAGTACTTCTGGTGGCCCCCGTGGATTGGATAGTGTAAGCAAGTTGATTTTATATAGCCATTTATCACTTGCTAGTTATGTTACCCAGTGCGTTCTCTCACATTTTTGTATAGTTTTTGCACATTAGTGAAATATACTCTAGAACGTTTTGTGTCGACTGAATCATTTACGGTTATGACCTCATAATAATATCACGTTACGTCATGAATTGTTCTGATTTTCTCATTTTTCTGGTCGATATTTTGATATTGAAACGTGTGCAATTGAATATTTTTTTTAGTTATGGGATAAAAAAAGTTTTAAAAACTTCCGAGATTCGTTTAATTTAATGACATATCCAATGAAAACTCATTTAAGGTTCATAAAAATAGATAACAAAGAATTGTCTCTATATTACACCTATCATTGGAAAACATTCGCTTTATCTTTCAACTTGGAAAAACAAGTGACCAGTTTTCCAATGTAATTAAATTCAAGATGGTAATTCTCAATACGTTACATGAACATCTAACACCATCCCATAAGGGGTCACGTTATGATGACCTTTGAGATTTGTGTATTTTACTTTCAGGTCGAATTGTCAATTTGTCGATGTCTTCGAAGCAAAACGTTTCGTCACAACATGCATCTGAAGCAAACCATTTCGGCACAGCATGTATATAGTTAAATGCCTTGTAGGACGAAATTACAAGCTATGCAATCTAGTGATGCTAATTTGGACATATAAAATTCACTTCCAAGATTCTGGAAGTAGTCACTAAATTGGCTAATCCAAAAGGTCACCCCGACGTGACCCCTTATGGGATGTGTAAAATGTTGATGTAACGTAGTGAGAATGACCATCTGGATTTTAATTAGTTTGCCAGTTTACGTAATTTTCCTATATTTATGTTGCGTAATTTCGCTCGCATTGCCCGCGGCGCAGTACGTCAACTTATATGTTCCTGGCATGTCTCATTGCCCCAAATGTAATCTGGGCTGCATCAATGTGAGGCTAGAGAATAGATGCAGTAAAAATCACATGACGTGATTGGTGCGCCATTTTGATCAGTCATGGAAATGCTTCGCTATGCAATATGAATGAATACAATGGCGACACAATGCTAATTTTCGCCACGGCAAGGCATTGCATTATGCGTCACTTTGGTTGCAAATCAAATGCAGATAGGAATTTGGATTCGAATCTAACATTCTTTCGAACAACATCGAAGACACAAGGAAATGGGTAAAGATAAAAGACGTATTTATTTAAGAAAGAGGTAAACTTTGTAAATGTAAATATAACAATTAAACGCTTGTTAGATTGTCACTATAATTTTTATCAGCGTGAATTAATTTATTACATTTATATTGACAATTAATGATATCTAACAAACGTTTAATTGTTAAAAAAACTACTTGTTACATTTGTCTTATATATCATGTTAATGTAATTTTGCATTATGTATCAAGTATGTTTAAAAATTTATTTTTCTTACAGTGAGCGGTTTCGAACTATTGTAAATATAAATGGTGACTCCATAGGAGCCGGGATTGTCCACCATTTGTCTTCAAAGGTTTTGGTAAACACCGAAAAAGACAACACTCAAGATACTGATGTTGATACAAGAGAGACATGCAGTAACCTTAACGAAACGGAAAGTCTCGTTTGACGATGTTTTATATCATCGCTGCATACTCAAGCTGGCAGCTTCGTTTATCAGTTCTGATTCATCAGTTCATATATGAATTGAATGTGGAACTTTCCAGGACTAGTATGAATGTTATAGAAATTACATACAATAAAGATCATATGAAAAATTGAATAGTACAAAAGAACAACAATGAAGAAGCATCTGATACTTGTGTCAAAAGCATCAATATATCATCAACGTATATATAAATTATATATAAACATTTAAACAATTGATAACGCTTTATTAATTTTATCCTCAGTTTTGTTTAAGTTTTTCTCTTCACTTTCCATGCCATCACAGCGAGAAAAAGATGACTTTTAGTACCCACACCAATTGTATCACCGCATTGACTGCTATCAGAAATCAGAAAGAATTTTTCTGTAGCATGAATACGCAATGTCATTGAACAATTTCTTGGTTTATCGGGGGAAAATCCAAAAAAAGTTAGGTTTTGTTTTATTGTCCGACCAATAGATATGATCATTTAAGATTCAATACCTTGCCTTTGTTCTAAATGAACAGATGTCGATGGAATTATATTTTAAGATGTAACGTTCACGGACTGTGTTTAGCAGTAAAAACAGGGATGGATAGTATTGCAACAGCAATACAAAGTCCCCTGCCTGACCTAGGAGTGCACCTATTTATTTCCCATTTTTTAAACTACGTGTTATACTGATCATGTATACCAAGTTACTTTAAAATCGGAGTACTTTAGGACAATCTAAATAAAACTAGAGCTGTCACCTAGGGGGTGACAAGTATACCCCCCGCTTTTCCATGATTGGTTTGGATACGTTGTAAATCTGCCTATTTATGGTACTATAACCAATTCAAACATGTTCTATGTTTAGGTAAGAACTAAGTGAATGCATAGCCGAACAAAATTTTGCTCGTTTTAAAAGAAAGGGGGGCATAACTCTATTAGAACTGATAATTCGGTAAAATCTTTGCATAGAGCTAAGCCTCAAAGGGTCCTCTAACTACATACCAAATTTTAGTAAAATCAATTGAATACAAAGCAAATGCATAGCCGGACAAGCTAGTAACCATTCTTTACATAAAGGGGCATACCTCTGTTAAAAGTTTTTTTTTTCGGAAGAAGCCGTTACTGGAGACACAACTTAATGCCATCCTTCAATGCTGTATAAAGTTTCAAGAAAAACCATCAAATACTAAGTGAATGCATCAATCGCAAAATCACTGCAGGGGACACAAGTTCATATGGTCTTCTAACTATATACCAAATTTGAGTGAAATCCATAAAGAAATGAGCGAATGCATAGCCGGACAAGTTTTGTCACAGACGGACGGACAAAGTGATTCCAGTATCCCCCCCCCCCCCCCCTAATTATCCACTCCGTAAACTCCGTATGAACAGTTCATACGGAGTTTACGGAGTGGATAGTGAACATCTGATTTTAAGTAGATTGACTTTAGGAGGAGTTGTCCGGACATGCCTCAACCAATGAGAAGCCGGCGGCCATTTTGAAAAATATTTTTTTGAAAAAAAAGTAGGACGCACAACATGTTATACTGATCATGTATACCAAGTTTCGTTAAAATCGGAGTGGTACTTTAGGAGGAGTTGTCCGGACAAGCCTCAAGCAATGAGAAGCCGGCGGCCATTTTGAAAAATGTTTTTTCGAAAAAAAAAAGAAAAAAAATGTGGGATCCACAACATGTTATACTGATCATGGATACCAAGTTTCGTTTAAAATCGGAGTAGTACTTTAGGAGGAGTTGTCCGGACAACTATTGCATGACAGACAGACAGACGGACGGAGGGTAAACCAATAGTTTGGGGACTAATAAGTGAATAGAATCCACAGATACTGGAAACGTGTTTCATATCGCCATGTTTTATTCAGCGATAATAATAATTCTTCATTACATCCCATTTAGTTCCAGAAAAAAGTAATATGGTGGATAACGCATAATCAGTAATATTCTTCTGATAAAAAAACCCATCTATATTAATTATTAACAAATACAATGAACTTGCTTAATATAGAATATTTAAAATAATTACACAAGTATGAGTGTTTTCTATTAGCACAGTCAATGATAACCTATTTAACTTATATTTTCAATATAACTTTGTTTACTTTGTAGAAATCAATATTCAGAGAAATAAATGAAATAAAACATTTCAAGTTAGTTATTGGTTCTTAACGGCCCATCAACACTATTAAGGTCTTCAGGGCCATAAAAATGGCGAGTACAAAGTTATAATCTAAATGGCGGGAGGGGGTGAGAAAAAAGAAAACGTCAAACAAATGAAGCATATAATAATGTAAATACTTATTGGTACACAAGTAATTAGTTTAAAATCAAAAAGTGACTATGGCTATTCAGATCTTGTGATACAGTCCAACAGCTTTTAAACAAGAGGCCCAGAGGGCCTGTATCGCTCACCTGGTTTCATGAGATATGAAACAAGAAACAAGTATATTTGTCGCTGGTATTGCTATGTCAATATATATCATAAGCATTTTATATGGGTACATGTACATTGGTTTTATTTTAATACTAAAAATGCCAAAAGGTGCATTAATCCATGAAATGAAATTGACATTTTGGCGCGACCCCATATGGATGCTACCACACAAATGTGAGTGATATCCATTGCTTAGTTTCAGAGAAGATCTTGTTTAGACCAATTGGCCCCTTTTGACCCTGCCCTCTGCCCCCTGGAGGTCAGCTCCTTCCTCTATACAATTTTGAATCCCTACCCCAATAGGATGCTAATAGTCAAATATGAGCTGTTTCAGAGAATTTGGTCATATCAATTTAGCCAAATTGACCCCTTTTGGCCCAGCCCCTCAGCCTCCAGAGGGTCGGCCCCATCATTTGTACAATTTTGAATCCTTAACCCAGGGGAATGCTACCAGTCACATATTAAAGATATCCATTGCTTAGTTTCAGAGAAAAGGTTGTGTATATCAATTCTGCCAAAATAACCCCTTTTTGCCCCGCCTCTTAGGTCCCCTGGGGTCAGCCCTGTCATTTGTACAATTTTGAATCCCTACCCTAGGGGGTTGCTACCAGGCAAATATGGGTGATATCCATTGCTTAGTTTCAGAGAAGAAGTTGTTTATATCAATTAAGCCAAATTGACCCCTCTTGGCCCCGCCCCTCAGGCCCCCCGGGGGTCAGCCACACCATTTGTACAATTTTGAATCCCCACCCCATAGTGTTGCTACCAGGCAAATATGAGCAATATCCTTTGCTCGGTTTCAGAGAAGAAGTTGTTTATATCAATATAGCCCAATTGACCACATTTGGCCCCGCCCTTCAGGCCCCTGGGGGTCAGCCCCATCATTTGTACTATTTTGAATCGCCACCCCAAAGTAATGCTACCAGGCAAATAAGAGCGATATCCATTGCTCGGTTTCAGAGAAGAAGTCGGTATTATCAATATAGCTATATTGACCCATTTTGGCCCCGCCCCTCAGGCCCCTAGGGGGTCAGTCCCATCATTTGTACAATTTTGAATCCCCACCCCGAAGTGATGCTACCAGGCAAATATGAGTGATATCAATAGCTCGGTTCCAGAGAAGAAGTCGTTAATATCAATATAGCTATATTGACCAATTTTTGCCCCGCCCCTCAGGCCCCTAGGGGGTCAGCACCACCATTTGTACAATTTCGAATCCCCGACCCATAGTGATGCTTCCAGACAAATAGGAGCAATATCCTTTGCTCGGTTTCAGAAAAGAAGTCGTTTATATCAATATAGCCAAATTGACCCCTTTTGGCCCCGCCCCTCAGGCCCCTGGGGGGTCAGCCCCATCATTCTAAAATTTTACTGGCGTAAACTCCGGTCTGTTATCATAATGCAATTTTCCAAGTAGCCCATGACAGCAAATACTAATTTTAAGGACAGGTAATATGAACGATCCTCTATGCCTATTCATGTGATTACTGAATGACTTTAGTGTCTGTAGGTTCTAAATAATGTTATTGGTAAAAAGCATGAACGTACTTATAATTGGTGTCCTCGCGTAGAATAAGGAGGTTCATTCAACATACACGCTTTCATTCATATCCATACGTTAATGACCTTAGCTGTTAATAGGACGTTAAACAAAATAAACCAAACCAAATAGACTGACGATATTGCGAAAGCAATATGGTTAGAGGCAACCTCATCGTCTTTAACACTTACATCAGTGACAATAGTAGTGTCTATTGTCAATAGTTCATCATCATCTGTCTCACATTCAATAAAAGGTAGTCCACTCAAAAGTAGTCTAAAATGTTAAAATGATTGCATTTGTTCCGAACTTGTAAAATTGAATTAAATGAATAAAACATTAAATCCCTTGAAGGCAAAAGCATGACCCATGAAGTGTTGAAAAAATGCATGAACATTCTTAGATTTTCAGACAATTTTTTTTCAAAATAACACAAATACTAAAATGTTCATCAAAATGAAATTACAAGTTGATTGTTTTCTTTTGAATAATGAGTTTCAGCTGCCACCAAATTTGCAAAATGCACAGGCAACTATATGTAAAATCTTAGTGATATTTGAATACTGTTGAAATATTCGCTTTATTGGTGTGATTTCCGTCATGCACAGTCAAGCTTTATATCTCCCCTTAAGAGCTACTGACAGAATGATCCCTTAGGTGTAAAATATTTCATTGTTCCTTCCTGGTCACTGTTGACATGCACACATTCCCCGGGATATCAGTTTTTATCTAAAGCAACAGCATGAAAAAGAACCAATTTTGAATTTAATCGATTCCAACTGATTTGTGTTTTTTGTTTTTTGTTTTTTTTTGTTTTCATTTTACCTCTAGAATTTTTAGTGTGCATTTCCTTCGGACATGCGCTGTGGAATCATCCTCATCAGTGGCAGCATGAAGAGACTTGGAATTCAAAGACAATATAAGGAATATTGCCTTAGAAAGCTTGATTGGTGATAGTAATACGATTTTCATGTAGGTCTGAAACTGTGAGATTCTGTTGTTTTTTTGTCTAAGAAAAAAAGAGTTGAGTCAGAAATTTCTAATTTCCGGATAAATTTGTGTCCACTTACTGTATTTGATTATTGAGCTCTTGAATTTTCCATGCTGTGGGTAGTCCTTTCTAGTTTCTCTGTCACATCACACTCCTTGAGATTTTGATTTTATGTTGTTTTCTTTTTCTACTTTTCTTTTGTTTTGCAACCTCCTTTCCAGTTCTTTTGGTTAAATTAACCTCTGCTTTCTTACAAAGGAAGTCTTCACACCATCTTGTGCAGCACTCTCTTTCTGGCTATTTTCATGTAATTTTTTCTTTGCTTTTGACAATGTCTTCAGGTGTTCTTTTGTTTTGTTTCGTTTAAAACAGATGGTCCCTGATCGACTTGCCTTGCCTTTGTGTGGTACCTGATTTACAGACCTGTCCAAATCAATGATATCGGCTTCTGCCAACCGATTTGTCAGCGGAGCCGTGGAGCTGTTGGGCGAAGTCAGGAGATGGTTGATCGTATTTTTTCTCCTGGAAGCTGGTTCCTGCAGCTGTCTCGATACGACCAGCAGCATGGCTTTACAAATTGACTGAATAGCCTCCAGAGTAGGTTTGTCAAGTTGAACACTTCGTTCGATGAGTTTTTCATATACTTCATTCTTTTCATAGGTAGATCCTCGAGAAGTTTGATTTCCTTTTAGCAAATCCTCCGAATGTTGTTGGAACTGCTGCAGGAACACTTTCAATTGGAGCCAATGTTCATTCATCTCGAAGAACGATGTTTTGATCCTCCAGAAATCTCCAAAGGGGTCCGCAGACTAACTTTCCCATCAGCCTAAGGGTAAGACATTCATAATTCATACAGGACCTTTTTATTGTCACCTCTATTGTGAATAGCAGTGAGCCATTTATTACACTTGCTTGTTCTGCCCGAGGAAAAGTGCTAAAGTACATATTTGTAATGAAAGTATATAGCACCTGCGTCATGAAATAACATATTGAACCGATATGCTTGAAAGCTGTGAAGTTAATTTTTAGATCAATTTAGTCCAAAAAATGTTCGTACTCTTTTTTCATCCCCAGAGGATATCATGAAAGCTTTGGCGCATGCTCTGATTAACTCTGAGGTAGCTGATTGTTGATTGTAATTGCTGACTATATGATTCTGATCTTTAAACTCCTTCGTATCCTTCAGTGATGCGGAGGCAATGTTAATAATAACATAAAGGCCGCAAAACAGGCAATTTAATTCAGCAGTCTTGTTTTTTCATCTTCCGTGAGGGTATCCCAATTGTCAATAATTCCCTCTCAATATGGTTTCCTTAAGTTTTCAAACTTGCTTGATAACATGTATTTATTTATAACCTCACGGTCAGTCATGAGGTTTTTCATTTTCATGATTAAATTAGCAACACATCTTTACTTTTCATTCTAATCAACTGTATGATCTGATGCCAGTTCTTCCATAGTTTCAACGGTCGCACCTATATACATGTAGCTGTCTGTTTCACCTGCAGCCATTTGTTGGTGACCAAGCGAGAAGGAACGACCTCCGCCCACCGAAATTTGGAATACGGAATACTTCTCAAAACGTGTCTTGGTACAATCTAAATGGAGAGTAGCATTTTTGCATTCTAGGATTTCTCCTGCTGCATGGGCTTGTGCTTTTTGCATTTTTCAAGTTTAATGTCTCTCCTATGAACTTTCATTGTTGTGTTCCGAGGTTTAAGCTCTGTTAATTTAACCTTTAAAACATTGATCTCTTTCATTTGTGTGTTGTATTTTTGTCTCGAGTCGTCAGCCATGCTTGTTAATCTCTCATGTAACGACACATTTTCCTCGGTCAAGTTTGTCATTTGCTCACTAAAACCTGCCCCTGCTGTTCTAAAATCTACAACACTGGCGACAGATTCAGTACAAGAACTGGTGCATTCTTTTTTCCTTGAAGGTGTTCAACCCTGGACTCTTGGGTGTGGGGCTATTATATTTGACCTTAGCTGTTAATAGGACGTTAAACAAAATAAACCAAACCAAACCAATCCAATATATTTCACAAAAGAAATCGAATGCGAGAGGATTTGCACGAAATCTTTTCTTAGTTTTCTTAGTGTTCATTTTCAAACTTGGGCTCTTGGATTTCAGAAATCCTATGCTGCAGCTTTTTCCACGTCGGGGAATGGAGAATAACAATTCTCAAATTTAATATGTTTGTTTTTCATTTCAAATCCTGGTGTAACATTGAATTGCTTACCCTGAAACTGTTTATGCAAGTCATTACCCATATATTTCAAGTCAGTGTGGAATAAATCACCTGCTAAGACGAGGTCCGGAACTAACAAGTTTTTCAGGAGTCTCATTTTTCATTATATATGATCGTACCTTTCGAGTTAGATTACTTATTTCCAGGGGATTTCGAAATTTATCGTGATTTTTTTTAGGACTGGTAGAGTTTTATTTTATTTATTTATTTTGATATTATGTGATTTTGCAGCAAGTCCATCAACAAGGTCAATGTAATTCTGGTGAGTTATTAGAAGATTCGCCGGATATTTAAATTATGGAGAATTGTCTAAAAATTTGCTGACAGTAAAATATTTATCAAAGCTGGATCCATTTTATATGCATTGAAAAAATAATAGAAAAATAAAAATAATGAAATTTACACCAGACAAATAATGTAAATTAATGTAAGGCAAATATTTATTATCGTTTAAACTGTGATAATAAAAAGTAAAATATTATTGTAAATTAGTATCCTCAACAACTAAATGAACAAACAAATAAATACACAATTAAATACATAAGTAAATGAATAAATGAACAATAATTTCAGGATAATTAATGTCATATTGAGTTCAGGACATTTCAAAACAAGAGGCCCATGGGGCATGTATCGCTCATCTGGTTGAATTTGACCAGATGTCAAAATAATGTTCATGTTCAATTTGTTTTGTTTGTCAACATCAAACAATGCTATATAGGGTCATGGTTTGGTTTGGTTTATTTTGTTTAACGTCCTATTAACAGCTAAGGTCATTTAAGGACGGCCTTCCGTGCGTGCGACATGCATGCGTGTGGTGAGTGCGTATGTATGTTTTGGGAGGCTGCAGTATGTTCGTGTTAAGTCTCCTTGCCATACAATGTAGGTCGGAACTTTTGCCAATTTATAGTGCTACCTCACTGAAGCATACTGCCGAAGACACCCAGCATATATAGGGTCATAGTGTGAGGATCCTAACTGCTCTAAGTTTACAACATGCATTCATAACTTTATGACTATAGTAGCAATTCAAAGGAATTGCCCCAATTTCCCCTATTGGGCACCGCCCTTCCAGCCCCTTGGGAGTCACCATTGATGCAAAATCTGTTCCCCTTTCCCCAAGGATGTTTCTGACTTAAGTTCAAATCCATCCATACCTTTATTACTAGTAGCGATTTAAAGGAATCGTCTCTATTTCCCCTATTGGGCCCCGCCCCTCCGGCCCCTTGGGGGTCAGAGTCACCATTTATGCAAATTCTGATCCTCTTCCGCCAAGTAGCGATTTGAAGCAAATGTTGACGGCGGACGGACGCCGCGCCATCACATAAGCTCACCGGACCTTCGGTCCATTTGGTTTGGTTTGGTTTATTTTGATTAACGTCCTATTAGGTGAGCTAAAAATTAAAATACAAACTAAATAAAGTTACACTTTACCTTTCATCACGGGTCCAACTTCAATCTAAACAAAGATCAAATCAACTTAATGGAATAACAACATCAAAACTAAACACAGCAGCGTCAATTATTAAAAACATTGTTGCAAGATTGCCGTTTTTCTTATTTTTTTTCTGACTAAATTGGGTTCAAATCCATTCATAACTTTATGACAAGTAGCGATTTAAAGAAATTGCCTCAATTTCTCCTATTGGGCCCCTCCCCTATTTGGCCCCGCCCCTCTGGCCCCTTAGGGGTCAGAGTCACTATTTATGCAAAACTGTTCCCCTTTTCTCAAGAATGTTTCTGACTTGATCAAGTTCAAATCCATTCATACCTTTATTACTAGTAACGATTTAAAGGAATCATCTCTATTTCCCCTATTGGGCCCCGCCCCTCCGGTCCCTTGGGGGTCGAGAGTCACCATTTATGCAAATTTTGATCCTCTTCCGCCAAGGATGTTTCTGACCGGTCAAAATCCAATAAAAACTTTTTGACTAGTAGCGATTTGAAGCAAATGTTGACGGCGGACGGACGCCGCGCCATGACATAAGCTCACCGGACCTTCGGTCCATTTGGTTTGGTTTGGTTTATTTTGATTAACGTCCTATTAGGTGAGCTAAAAATTAAAATACAAACTAAATAAAGTTACACTTTACCTTCAATCACGGGTCCAACTTCAATCTAAACAAAGATCAAATAAACTTAATGGAATAACAACATCAAAACTAAACACAGCAGCGTCAATTAATAAAAACATTATATATTTCATTCTGTAAACTTGTTGCAAGATTGCCGTTTTTCTTATTTTTTTCTGACTAAATTGGGTTCAAATCCATTCATAACTTTATGACAAGTAGCGATTTAAATGAATTGCCTCAATTTCCCCTATTGGGTCCCTCCCCTATTTGGCCCCGCCTCTCTGGCCCCTTGGGGGTCAGAGTCACTATGTATGCAAAATCTGTTCCCCTTTTCTCAAGAATGTTTCTGACTTAATCAAGTTCAAATCCATTCATACCTTTATTACTAGTAACGATTTAAAGGAATCATCTCTATTTCCCCTATTGGGCCCCGCCCCTCCGGCCCCTTGGGGGTCAGAGTCACCATTTATGCAAATTCTGATCCTCTTCCGCCAAGGATGTTTCTGACCGGTCAAAATCCAATAACAACTTTTTGACTAGTAGCGATTTGAAGCAAATGTTGACGGCGGACGGACGCCGCGCCATGACATAAGCTCACCGGACCTTCGGTCCATTTGGTTTGGTTTGGTTTATTTTGGTTTAGTTTGATTAACGTCCTATTAGGTGAGCAAGAATTAAAATCAAAACTAAACACAGCAGCGTCAATTAATAAAAACATTATATATTTCATTCTGTAAACTTGTTGCAAGATTGCCGTTTTTCTTTTTTTTTTCTGACTAAATTGGGTTCAAATCCATTCATAACTTTATGACAAGTAGCGATTTAAAGGAATTGCCTCAATTTCCCCTATTGGGCCCCTCCCCTATTTGGCCCCGCCCCTTGGGGGTCAGAGTCACTATTTATGCAAAACTGTTCCCCTTTTCTCAAGAATGTTTCTGACTTGATCAAGTTCAAATCCATTCATACCTTTATTACTAGTAACGATTTAAAGGAATCATCTCTATTTCCCCTATTGGGCCCCGCCCCTCCGGTCCCTTGGGGGTCGAGAGTCACCATTTATGCAAATTTTGATCCTCTTCCGCCAAGGATGTTTCTGACCGGTCAAAATCCAATAAAAACTTTTTGACTAGTAGCGATTTGAAGCAAATGTTGACGGCGGACGGACGCCGCGCCATGACATAAGCTCACCGGACCTTCGGTCCATTTGGTTTGGTTTGGTTTATTTTGATTAACGTCCTATTAGGTGAGCTAAAAATTAAAATACAAACTAAATAAAGTTACACTTTACCTTCAATCACGGGTCCAACTTCAATCTAAACAAAGATCAAATAAACTTAATGGAATAACAACATCAAAACTAAACACAGCAGCGTCAATTAATAAAAACATTATACATTTCATTCTATAATCTTGTTGCAAGATTGCCGTTTTTCTTATTTTTTTCTGACTAAATTGGGTTCAAATCCATTCATAACTTTATGACAAGTAGCGATTTAAAGGAATTGCCTCAATTTCCCCTATTGGGCCCCTCCCCTATTTGCCCCGCCCCTTGGGGGTCAGAGTCACTATTTATGCAAAACTGTTCCCCTTTTCTCAAGAATGTTTCTGACTTGATCAAGTTCAAATCCATTCATACCTTTATTACTAGTAACGATTTAAAGGAATCATCTCTATTTCCCCTATTGGGCCCCGCCCCTCCGGTCCCTTGGGGGTCGAGAGTCACCATTTATGCAAATTTTGATCCTCTTCCGCCAAGGATGTTTCTGACCGGTCAAAATCCAATAAAAACTTTTTGACTAGTAGCGATTTGAAGCAAATGTTGACGGCGGATGGACGCCGCGCCATGACATAAGCTCACCGGACCTTCGGTCCATTTGGTTTGGTTTGGTTTATTTTGATTAACGTCCTATTAGGTGAGCTAAAAATTAAAATACAAACTAAATAAAGTTACACTTTACCTTCAATCACGGGTCCAACTTCAATCTAAACAAAGATCAAATAAACTTAATGGAATAACAACATCAAAACTAAACACAGCAGCGTCAATTAATAAAAACATTATACATTTCATTCTATAATCTTGTTGCAAGATTGCCGTTTTTCTTATTTTTTTCTGACTAAATTGGGTTCAAATCCATTCATAACTTTATGACAAGTAGCGATTTAAAGGAATTGCCTCAATTTCCCCTATTGGGCCCCTCCCCTATTTGCCCCGCCCCTTGGGGGTCAGAGTCACTATTTATGCAAAACTGTTCCCCTTTTCTCAAGAATGTTTCTGACTTGATCAAGTTCAAATCCATTCATACCTTTATTACTAGTAACGATTTAAAGGAATCATCTCTATTTCCCCTATTGGGCCCCGCCCCTCCGGTCCCTTGGGGGTCAGAGTCACCATTTATGCATATTCTGATCCTCTTCCGCCAAGGATGTTTCTGACCGGTCAAAATCCAATAAAAACTTTTTGACTAGTAGCGATTTGCAGCAAATGTTGACGGCGGACGGACGCCGCGCCATGACATAAGCTCACCGGACCTTCGGTCCATTTGATTTGGTTTGGTTTATTTTGATTAACGTCCTATTAGGTGAGCTAAAAATTAAAATACAAACTAAATAAAGTTATACTTTACCTTTCATCACGGGTCCAACTTCAATCTAAACAAAGATCAAATAAACTTAATGGAATAACAACATCAAAACTAAACACAGCAGCGTCAATTAATAAAAACATTATATATTTCATTCTGTAAACTTGTTGCAAGATTGCCGTTTTTCTTATTTTTTTCTGACTAAATTGGGTTCAAATCCATTCATAACTTTATGACAAGTAGCGATTTAAATGAATTGCCTCAATTTCCCCTATTGGGTCCCTCCCCTATTTGGCCCCGCCTCTCTGGCCCCTTGGGGGTCAGAGTCACTATGTATGCAAAATCTGTTCCCCTTTTCTCAAGAATGTTTCTGACTTAATCAAGTTCAAATCCATTCATACCTTTATTACTAGTAACGATTTAAAGGAATCATCTCTATTTCCCCTATTGGGCCCCGCCCCTCCGGCCCCTTGGGGGTCAGAGTCACCATTTATGCAAATTCTGATCCTCTTCCGCCAAGGATGTTTCTGACCGGTCAAAATCCAATAACAACTTTTTGACTAGTAGCGATTTGAAGCAAATGTTGACGGCGGACGGACGCCGCGCCATGACATAAGCTCACCGGACCTTCGGTCCATTTGGTTTGGTTTGGTTTATTTTGGTTTAGTTTGATTAACGTCCTATTAGGTGAGCAAGAATTAAAATCAAAACTAAACACAGCAGCGTCAATTAATATAAACATTATACATTTCATTCTGCAATCTTGTTGCAAGATTGCCGTTTTTCTTATATCCCCCCCCCCCCCCCCCCCCCCCGTTATATTAACAAGATCTGCAAAGTTTCCCTTCACTGAGTCTCAACTTGAAAACACAACGTAATACGTCGTCAATTTTCCACCAAAAGTTAAATTTATTTAAGTTTGATTTGGTTTATTATTGTTTAATGTCCTATCGCCAGCTAAGGTAATATTTAAGGACGGCCTCCTGTGTGTACGACATAAATGCGTGTGGTTAGTGCAAATGTTTGTTTTGGGGGACTGTGGTGTGTTTGTGTAAAGTCTCCTTGTGATGCAAAACACGCATACGCACTCACCACACGCATACATGTCGCACGCACGGGAGGCCGTCCTTAAATGACCTTAGCTGTTAATAGGACGTTAAACAAAATAAACCAAACCAAATTCGGAACTTTTGCCGATTTATAGCGCTATTTCACAGAAGCATACTGCCGAAGACACCCAGCAGGACACCCCACCCGGTCACATTATACTGACAACGAACAAACGAGTCGTCCAACTCCTAAAATCATGGGCGCTAAGCAGGAGTAGCAACTAACCATTTTTAAAGACTCTGGTATGTCTTGGCCAGGGGACAGAACCTAAAGCCTTCCTCATTTTGTCAAACGCTCAATTCAAGGGAGACATGAGCGATGATGCGGGTATCTGCGGATGATGATGAGGGTCACTTGTTTTTATTACAATGTAATTCATTTAAATAGAAAATGCATTAGAATCGATGTACAGTTCAGTAAATCATTGGCTTGAAATTTCTCTCAAAGGAAAAAATGTTAGAAAACATACATTTATTCTATTCTTATGATTTTGTAATCGTACTATCTCGCAATTTTTACTACAAACATGTACCTTCATAACGCATTAATTACATTTCGATTACTGTAAAAGTGGATATTTCAGCGCGTTGAAATTTTCGCTTAGTCAGCCTCCAAACTGTTCGCGGTGTGGATATTTTCGCGCTGTCAGTCATTATGAAAATATAATTTCGCGCTGCGATGTCATCGGCCATGTACAAAACTCCATTGAAAGCTCGCGACGATCGGTCCAGTAAATAAACCAAACGTTGATCAACAGACTCGTTTAGGTCAATTGGTTCTAAGTGTGATCATTGCATTACGTCTGTGTGACAGAAAAAAACAGCATTAATACATATCGGATGTTTTAGCGTTGATTAAGTTTTTCCGCTGAAAATACACCACGTACGAGACAACTGATTGGAACTGTAGGCCCCGAAAATGTATAAATAACATGCGCTATTAGTACCCGTTCTATATGGTATATTAATAAATCATCCGTTTATTGTTGAATGCACTGTTAACTAAGTATTTTGATTATTTACTTTCAACTGAACACTTCTTCTTTTTTTTTTTTTTAGTAAAATCTTTTTATTCAAGCAAAACATGTTGATATTACAAATACAGTATGTCCCTCTCACAGGAGGACTTGCACACGTCATTCTTCTATTTTTTTCACATTCATTCTACTTGCATATTAAGTCTTTAAATATAATTCATAAAGTAATCATTTCGGTAATTCTCTCTCTCTCTGTCTGTGTGTCTCTCTGTCTCTGTCTCTCTCTCCCTCTGTGTCTCTCTGTTTCTCTCTCTCTCTCTCCACATAATTGTTTGGACCAGTAAATATACAAATAAAGTAATAATCAATAAATAAATCAACAACTTTTTCAATAAAAGAGTACTACAAAAAATAATAATGATAATCAAGTGAAGAAAATAAATGCGTAAATATGTTGGAATATAAGTATTAATCCGGAATCCGAAATCCGAGCATGTGTTTTGGTCTGAATTAGTTTTTACCTGCGTGTGTCTGCGTCGAGGTGGGTGTGTACAAGTGTGTCTCGGAATTCTGAGAACCTAATGTGGTTGATGAACACTTCTTATTTATTTCCAATCTAATTATTACCTGTGTAACGGAGCCAGCCTAGTCAAGTATAGCTACGGATAATTATATGTAATAAGCACAAATCTAGGACCTGTCAGGGATAGGATTAATGTCTGTGAAACTTACTTACTTGTATCGCTATTAATTTACGGTGATTTGAGGACCGTTTTAAGTGTACGGAGACAGTTTACATCTTGGTAGTTCAAATACAGC
Source organism: Pecten maximus (assembly GCF_902652985.1). Taxonomy (NCBI): domain Eukaryota; kingdom Metazoa; phylum Mollusca; class Bivalvia; order Pectinida; family Pectinidae; genus Pecten; species Pecten maximus. The sequence goes on along the minus strand of NC_047018.1, from coordinate 15,432,739 downwards.
GCTATAGGCAGCCATTTTGCGGGTCACTACTGTCAACGATATAAGACGTCGGCTGTGATTGGTGGAACCGAGGTCGCAACAAGTAGCGACAGCCATCGTCTCTATGGCGCGCGGGGTATAAATTTCGGGCATCGTGCGTTTTCCGACAGACTGACAGGACTGGTGAGCCAGTCCACTAAACCTAGTAAGTGCCAGCAGTCTCCGGAACGGGGACACTCTGGTGCCATATGTCCCCATACCACCTTCAACTTCAAACAGTTCCCAAGTTAATTTAATAATAAAAGTAAATACTTAGATTTAGACCCAGTCACACACGGGTTAGCTACATGTATCAACTTGAATTAGGACTGTATTACCTCGGTCCGTAGTAAGCATGGAGAACGTTAGAACCTAGGCACGTGCATATTACAGCGAATATAGGGCCGGGGTAACAATGCTCGTTCAGTGAGGATTAAAATACTTTGGTGTATATCTTAACCGGTAAAGGATGGGTATGGTACCGTCCATTGCTCGAGTTAATAATAAAGGCAGTTAGATAATAGCGAAGTCTGGACGCCAAGAGGCAAGCGCGTTGTTTGTCACGTGGTACTGCGGGATGTACAGATTTACGTGTATTGTCATTAGTTGGAATATAGTAGTGGTGTGGGAGGGTGACAGCGCCCGATATGAACGTTAACGGGTGCCGCGATCTGAGGGTGGCAAGTAGGTTTAGGCTAGCCCTCAGACGTAGAGGGTGCGATTGGTTTTACCTCACATTTCCCAGCTATTATACTTAACTTTAGATAGTATTAATCTCAAATTATATATACTGTAGTCATATTATTACTGCACTCTGACGGCACGTATATGCATTAGTTATGGTCCAGATACTTGCTGGGAGCTTTATGAAGGAAAAAATGGGGAGACATTACGCTTACGAATATACAATTGGAACTATACTCCGTAGGGAATTTCTAGGCCAAAGATAGGAGAAGTATTGTTAAGTTTAGGGTTTATATTCGCCGTTACCTCATTACTTATAGTTACTCTATTTTTATACAGATTTAATCAGAGTTACATCCCTTTGTTTGTTGATCATCTCTTTAGGGTTTTGTTTCTTTTAGGAATTTATGTTATTGTTTTATTATACTCACTGTTACATTGTTACTTATAGTTACTCTATTTTTGGACAGATTTAATATGATAGTTACTTCCTTTGCTTTTGTTGATTAAATCTTTCGGTTATGTTCCTTATTTTTCCCATTTTGCTATAATTTTAGTTTATTCAGCTATCTTTATTGTTATTTAGGGCTACTTAAGTAGATTTTTGGGTTTAGTTTGTTGAGGTAATTTACACCATATTTGTTATTGTTATTTTGTTGTCAATTCAGTGCTTTAATGGCTTAATTCCCCATTGTTTAGTTAAAAGGAAAGAATTATTTTACTTATATTTTCTATTTATGTTAGTTTATCTCCAGAGCCCCTTACCTTTTATGAACCTTTTACCTTTGTTATAATAAATTATTAAATCTATTTCAATCTTCTGGTTGTACTTTCCAACGTGTCCCGCCGGGTTTGGAAAAGAACATGGCAGTGGGGAGTAACGAGGAATGGGTGCGAAAACAGTATACAAAAAAAAACAAAAAAAACAACGCGAAGTCAAATTCTACTATACGGAAGCACCACCCATTCGCCAGGCCTCCCCGCCTGCTACAGTTTGGTGCCGTGACCAGGATCCCGGTTGTGTAGATACTTGGAAAGATTAACAACAAATAATTAGTACAAAATCACTTTATTTCCATTTTTAACCAGTGAGGGTACATGTCTAATAACGTCTCTTCCATTTTCTTGTTTTAGAACCCTAGAATTGTCCTCCAGCAAACTCAAGTTGCCATTCTAAGGTATATATAGTGCAAACATGGATTATAACTTTTCTGAGTCGGAGTCAGAGTTTGAGGGCGATAGTGGTATCAGGTTCCGTAATACGGGACAATGTAGGGCAGAAAAGGCGACAAGGCAGGTACAAATGTACATTTTGATGAAATAGGGGCAAATGGGATTCACCATAATTTGAGGAAAGCAGATCCAAGCCCTAAAAGTTATCTTGAAATTGGGAGTACTAGGTCTAGGTTGATACCAGACCAAGACACTACTGTTATGGACTTCGAGGGGATTTGCAGAGCCCAGAAAGAAGGGGTAATCTGGATATCCTTACAGGGAGCCAAAGTAGAGTTCTAGAAACACCTGTATGGGACATGGGGGATTCCGGTATTGGACGGTCCTCCAGTATCAGAGGTAGTGCAGGAATGCGGTCGCGCGTACCTGACACACTAAATGTAACTTCACTTGACTTGCAGCATTCTGACTTTGAGCTGGGAATGGGGGTGGCTAGTGAGCCGGATGGTTTTACTGTATCCTGTGAGGGAAAGGGGAACTTAGCACAGGGATTAGGGGCAAAGGGGACTAGTAGGCGGGAACCTGTAGATTCGGGACAGGACAGTTGTAGTCATTCGGCCTATATAGGGAATAGAAATGGGAGGAAAGCTCATTTGTCATATGATGTCTTGGAAGGAAGGGGGAGACGGGGTGTGTCAGTCCTTGAGGGGAGATGTGACAGCTTTGCAGACAGGGTGCACGAATCTGTCAGTCGATTGGGAGGTTCGTTAAGGACCGGTTGCCTACCATCTTATATACATATTGGACGGGTTGAGTACGGCCAGAAGTTTGATCCTACAAAGAGGGAGGGACGCCAACCTGACTTAGGGCACCTGGACTCCCGACACCGAGGGAGAACTGTACCGCGGTGGGTAAAGGTACCTAGGGGGATCAGACAACGGGATGGGTACAAATCCGACCTGGATGAGTGGTGTGACAGACATAGTACACCAATCCCAGATTTTAACAGTCAATGGAGACAAGACGAAACCGAGTTGATGAGGCCACATCTGCCAGGCCTCTCCACAATACATTTACCAGAAGATAATTGCCACGGAGAAGGACAGAGGGGATTTGGGGATAACAGTCATAAACAATCCGGTCGAAGACCAATGAGCTCGCCTTGCAGTAGACCTGTCCTGTATAATGCTACACACCTATCAGAACGGGCTAGAAGAACACTAATGAGTAGACGTGAGAAGGAACCCGACAAATATGACGGGAAGTCAACAGACTAGTGTGCCTACCTTGCACATGTTGAGCAAGTGTCCACCTGGAATGGTTGGAGCCATGACGAGAAGGCCGCTCAGCTTACCATGAGTCTGCGGGGGCAAGCACAGGAACTGCTCGGGACACTTACACTGAAACAGATGACCGACTATGGAGCATTGAAGGGCTCCATTAAACAAAGACTCAACTCAAAAGAGTTGGAGGTAGCTCACCGGTGTGAGTACCGTAATAGGCGTAGGGAGAAAGAGGAGAATGTATCAAACTATGGCTATGCTATCAGAAGATTGGCACAGAGAGCATACCCATTAACCCCATTTAGTAGCTTCGAAGCCCAAGTCGTAGATCAGTACATTGACGGATTACACAACTTCGAAATCAAGAAATATGTAGCCCTTAATAAACCAACCAGTCTGGACAGAGCCATTGCCCTGGCTACAGAGTACGATGCCATTGATAAAGCCGAGGGTGGAACTAGAAAACCATGCAAGATAGGGGGGTATATCTGATCAGAGGGAGAAAAATAGAGCTACAAGTCACAAGGAGGACAACCAACAAGAGATAGATGATCAATTCGAGCTATGGCTTGATAAAAATGGCCTCATAGAAGTTGATTTACCACGGGTTTGGAAATTATGGTGTCAGGTTCAACGAAGGTGTTTCCTTTGTGGTAGTCAGCAGCATAGACAACTCGCATGTCCAAAATATCAGGGTGAGGTTAAGTCTGAGGGGAAAGGAAACAAGGTGTTAAACTAGAGCGGGCGGGGAACGAGGCCACGTACTCAGCCAACAGAGGTGACACCGAGACAGAAATGGTGTAACATGGGGCCAAACAAAACAAAGCAAACAATGACTCTACAAATGATGACAGCAAATCTGATTTGGAAACTACCAAATCCAAGGTACTCAATGAGGTAGAGGGGTTGGGTGTACAGGAAGTAGGGAATGTAACAAGCGAGGTAGTAATATTGTTGATAGGGCACACAAAGAAAGTAAAGACACAAGAACAGTGCAACTGAAGCCAAGGACACTGTCATGTTTATATGACGGAGCATATTATTCACTGCTGGTTGACTCAGGGTCCTCTGTTTCAATAATTTCTCACAAGCTGTTCGAACGGTTGTGTCTAGATGAAAAAAGTTTAAGGGGAACAAGACTCGTCCTACTGGCGGCAAATGGAAAAACAATGGGAATTAAGGGGGAAGTGAAATTGGATTTCAAACTCAACAATAAACAGTTCCAACAAAGGTTTGTAATAGCTGACAGACCAGCAAGGGGCAGGTGATGTTGGTGAAGCTCGATGACATCAGGGAGTGTGCATGCATAAGGGTAAAAGGAAACTGTTAGGATACCCCCGGAATCAGAGATGGTCATAGAAGCTAGGCTAGAAGAAGAAACCGGAAGTGACTTAGCATGCATTCTACCAGGAAATTTACTACTGACCACCAGCTATTGGTGGCTTATAGCCTGTTAGGTACTGATAGGAGCAAAGTTTGTATATCATTGGTCAATATGGGGCAAAAATCTGTGCGGATACAGCAGCACACACAGATAGGTAGGGTGGAGACGATACAACAGGTGCATGAACACGTAACCGCAGAACAGAGTAAGGCAAAGCTACCCGAACACCTAAAACCACATAGATACTGAGAGGGCAAAGCCAATCAAGATCCCACCAAGGAGAGTACCGTTAGCACAAAAAAAAGAGGTCATTGAGGCAGAGCTTGAGAAAATGCTTGGGGCTTGGGTAATAGAACCAAGTGATAGTCCTTGGTCAGCACCCGTATGTCTGGTGACGAAGAAAGACGGTTCATGCAGATTTTGTATAGACTTTAGGGGAATAAGTGCAGTCACTAGAAAAGGTGCCTACCCATTACCAAGGATAGATGACACCCTGGCCGGAGCAAGATGGTTTTGTACCCTGGATATGGCAAGCGGATATTGGCAAATAAAGATGGACGAAGCAGACAAGCACAAAACAGCTTTCTCCACACACCCTGGTTTGTTTGAATTCAATGTCATGCCGTTTGGATTGGCAAATGCAGCAGCAACATTTGAGAGGCTTATGGAGATGGTACTTAAAGGATTAAACTGGAAAAAAATGTCTGCTATTTGGATGGCGTTGTGGTATTTGGCACAGATTTCAAGACCACACTGCAAAATCTGGAGCTTGTATTTCAACGATTTAGACAGGCCAACCTGAAGTTAAAGCCAAAGAAGTCCGAACATTTTCGTAAAGAAATAGTCTATCTGGGGTATATAGTTTCCGAAGAAGGCATCCGATGTGATCCCACCAAAACCTCTGCAGTCAAGGAATAGAACAGACCACACAGGGCGACCGAGGTGCGAAGTTTCCTGGGATTAGTAGGTTACTACAGGAAATGCATAGATAGTTTTGCGCATATCGCAAATCCACTGATGAAACTACTAAAGAAGGACATCAAATTCCATTGGGACACCCAAGTGTGAGGAAGCTTTCAACAAACTTAAGGACAGCCTACTTACAGCTCCGGTACTGAGTTTTCCGGCCAGAGAGGGCAGGTTTATACTAGACACAGATGCAAGCGCCACAGGGATTGGGGCCATATTGGCACAACTTCAAAATGGCGAGGAGAAGGTGATCTGCTATGCAGCGAAGACCCTGAATGGAGCACAGCGGAATAACTGCACGACAAAGAGAATTACAGGCAGTAGTCACCTTTGTCCGGCATTTCAAATATTATCTGACTGGAAGAAGGTTTAACATCCGGACAGATCATGCACCTTTGGTCTGGCTCAAAAACTTTACAGAACCAGAAGGCATACTGGCACGCTGGATCAGTATATTTGAAACCTTTGATTTTGAGATCATGTACAAAGCTGGTACACAACACCGCAACGCGGATGCTATGTCGAGACAGGCTAGCAGAAAATGTAAGAGATGATTGTCCTGACTGCTATGGCGAAAAAGAAGTATCAAAACCAAAAGAAGTTTCCAAACCGGAAGCAGTATCCAAACCGGAAGTAAGACCCACACCGGAAGTAGTATCCAAACCGGAAGTAAGACCCACACAGGAAGTGGTTCCAACAGGAAGCAGCATCAGAACCGGAAGTTGTTCACACACCGGAAGTGACGTCCCAACATGAAATAACATATACCGGAAGTAATACACAAACCGGAAGGGATATATGAACAGGAAGGGGAATCAGAACATCTCTAAGAGCATCAATATACGTCCAATCATAACACCTCAACAACATAATCCCTTGAAAGGGGATACAGCTACAAACTGGTTAGATGTCTGGACTAAAACTCAGTTAACTAGCATGCAAGAACAGGATATTTCCATATCCGAAGTAATAGAGATTCTCGACAGCGATTCAGCAAAACCAAACGCCAAGATCATAAGTAAATGGAGCAATGAGGTTAAGACCTTGTATGCCATGCGATATTCACTGGAAATAATAGATGGGTTGCTGTACAAGAGAATAGACTCTGAGTTACTCCACAAACAGCTTATAGCCCCTACAGAAATACGCCAACATATCTTCGAAGAACTACATATAAGAAGGAACACCGGACACTTCGGAAAGGACAGGTCATTAGCAGCCATAAAGCAAAGATTTTACTGGGTAGGGATGTCTGAAGATATCGCCAGATGGTGTAAGCAGGGGACAATTTCATCCCACTAGACCGATGCAGTAAATGGCTGTGGACATATTTGGTGGCCTGCCAGTATCCAACAGTGGAAATGCATACATAATAGTAGTTGGAGATTACTTCACCAAGTGGAAAGAAGCCTTTGCTGTACCGAACCATACTGCACTTAAAGTAGCTGATAAGCTGATCACAGAGGTTTTCTGTCGATTTGGTTGTCCAGAATTCATACATACAGACCAAGGAGCAGAGTTTGAGTCAGAACTTTTCCAAACGGTTTGCAGGAAACTGGAAGTAAATAAGACAAGAACATCTCCTTATCACCCACAGTCAGATGGACTATTGGAGAGATTTAACAGGACTATGAAAAGAATGCTGGCAATATTTGCACATGAAAACAAAGAGGACTGGGATGATCATTTACCTTACCTCATGCTAGCCTATAGGTCATCAGTGCATAGCAGCACGGGATACTCCCCAAATCAACTGATGCTGGGGAGGGAGGTGATGCTGCCCATAGATCTCATGGTGGGATTGCCGCCTGGTGATCAAGGAAACCCATGTCCAGTAGCATATGTTGAATGGATGCAGCATGCTATGAACACAGCATTTGACTCAGCAAATACAAATTTAGGTCTATCTGCTAAAAGACAAAAGACATATTACGACATAGGCACAAAGGACAAAGATATTGAGGTTGGGACCTGGGTATGGAGGTGGTATCCTCCAGCAGCAGGGCAAAAGTTAGAATTGGGTTGGACAGGACCTCACTTGGTGATAGCTAGGTTATCAGAATTAACATACACCATCCAGAAAGATCCCAGGGCTAAGCTAGTAAATATCCATATAGATCAGCTGAAACCATACTTAGGTAGTAAACCTCCACAAAAAATTGGGTCAAGGACTCAGTGCATGAGTCTGGGGGGAGGCAGTCAGGTTCATTGGAATTAGAAGACTCAGCACATGAGTCTGAGGGTGCAATGGGCGGCCATCAAACAGTTGGGTTTGGTTTGGTTTATTTTGTTTAACGTCCTATTAACAGCTAAGGTCATTTAAGGACGGCCTCCCGTATGTGCGACATGTATTCGTGTGATGAGGGCGTACGTGTGATTTGGGAGGCTGTGGTATGTTTGTGTTAAGTCTCCTTGTGATAGGCCGGATCTTTAGCCGATTCAGAGTGCTACCTCACTGAAGCATACTGCCGAAGACACCCAGCAGCACACCCCACCCGGTCAAATTATACTGACAACGGGCGAACCAGTCGTCCCACTCCTAATTTGCTGAGCGCTAAGCAGGAGCAGCAACTACCATTTTTAAAGACTCCGGTATGTCTCTGCCAGGGGACAGAACCCAAAGCCTTCCTCACAGGGTCGAACGCTCAACTAAAGGCCAAATGTGAGGCATTGTCAAGGGAGACATTAGGAAGAAGAAAGCTGTTAAGAAAGAAGAGAAAAGATAAGATCCCAAGTTTAGTCGCCTCTTACGAGCATGCAATGGGGGCAGCAGGTACAATTCTTACGCCCTACCTGCAGGGCCCCAAACAGTTGGGTTACCAGTTGTCGATGATAATGGGCAGAACATGCAAGGGGGTATGATAAATAGACAGATAGAAGAAAGAAGAACAAGGGGCGGTAGAACAGTGAAACCACCTCAAGTTTACTCACCATAATCTGGGTACACTGTCGTGTGTGCTCAAGGTCATAAATATATTCCAGGAAACATGACATAACTCAATTGGTGGTCTTGTAGTTGATTGTCGCAACAGTTATTCTTCTCTCCCCTAGAGTATGTATATATCTGTAAATAACTAGTTGTAAATATATCCAGGGAAGTTGCCTATGGAAAAATGTATTGTCCCGTATGTGGCAGTATATATATATATGTATATATAAAATTGAAAAAAAGGGGAATAACCACTGAGTATATGATGGAGGAAGGAGTGTTCTTGGTTTTTTTTAATAGATGGAAGAACTGCAGTATTATCAGGAGGAAGCGCAGGAGTTTCTGCGCGGGGAGCGTGCCAGCAGGGAACCCTGGAAACCAGAGGGCATGCCTTGTCCTGTCCCAGCCTGCAGGGATTGCGGTGTATTCCCCAGGCAGCAGCGCCTTATGGACCACTGGGCCAGACTTCATGAGAGGTTGATAACCCTGCAGGAGTGCACTTGGTGTCGGCGGCAGTTTAGTCGTCGCACCAAGTGCAGAGCCCACATCCGGAGAGTTCATGCAGGGAGGGATAACGAAGATGTCATAACCAGGAGGGTCATGGAAAACCGGAACTTCAGGGACCCGGGACTATGCAGACCACCCTTGCCGCCGACCAGGGAGGATGAGCCAGAGAGCCAGAGGACAGAAGACGGAATACCCGACTGTTCAAGTCGGAGGCGCCTCCCTGGGCGGGAGCAGGCTGCCCGGCTCAGGCGTAGCCTAAGTCGGACGGTCTGTTTTCCCCCGCGGGACGCCTCCGCCCTGAACAGTCGTGACGTGCGGGTTGAGATCGTGGAAGTGAGAGGGGAGATCCGGGGTTACCCTCGGATGCGGGGCACTGTGGCCCGCATCCCATACGAAGCCCCGGTCTTCGATTTTGAGACGTATTTGCATGTGTGAGCGCATGTGTGTATGTACCTTTAGTGTGTATCAGTGCGAGTTAGGGGGTGAAACGTTGTGTGGAAGTGAGGATGGCTGTCATGCTGGGCAGCAGGGATGGTCTAGGGTAGGGGGGTCACGGACATAGGTATATATATATAGATGGGAGTTATCTGCCGCTACCTAAGAGAAGTTGTGGATTTTTTGCTCTGAAGAATTTCTGTCAAAATCAACGGTTGCTGAAGGGTAATGTTGGTAATTTTTGAATGACTCATTTATGAACCTAACAAGTCTTGTACTTGTACTTGGTTGTTTATATGGTATATACTACTGCGAATTTTGAGTAAAATGGCATCAAACTCGATTGACGTAAACAATATATTGTCAGCACTGAGCGACATATTGACCCAAGCCGGCCACACAGATATATTGAGTAGTACTAATAATGCAGTTTCGACAGGTGAGAGACCCGTAGGGGTTAATTCGCGAGTCGATTCCGAGGACGTACAAAATGATTTAACGCAGACAAATGAAAACCTGTACCCAAATGGGTATGGTTCTACAAAACCGATATTCCTGAAAGAGTCTGACATTTTTGGTAACAATATTGACAATAAACAATGGTTAAATCACAAAGAAATATACATGAGTTTGGGAAATGTGATAGTGCCTGAAAATCTCAGTGGGATTCAACGTACAGGGAACGTGTGGAGAATTTACCCCGACAACCCGACTGATCGAGTAACACTCCTCAGCAGAGGTATAACCATCAGGGGTAAACATGTATCGCTTGTACCGGAGAACCCTAAACGACCAAAATATGACCCAATGCACACTACACGGATTAAAGTATCAAATATTCCATTGTCCGTAGATGACGGTTTGATCAAGAAAACACTTGAGGAAAACGGTTGCGAAATTCTAAACATGTATAGGGAAAAACTGAGAATAAACAACAAACTAACAAATTGTGACACAGGGGATAGGGTAATCTTTACCAAAAAACTCCAAAAGGATCTTCCAAAAACAATGCCCATGGGTAGGTACCATGGTACCATATGGTACTATGGGCAACCAAGAGGGCAACAAAACGAAACACAAACAGAAGAGAAACAATGTAGGAAATGTTTGGAAGATGGACATAGTTCTGCAAATTGCAGGAATGAATGGAAATGTCTCTATTGCAAAGAATCGGGACATAAGAGGGATGAGTGCATGAATATGAAGAAGGCAGAGGACATCAAGGAGAGTCAATCAGATGATGGAGAAGAGGAACAAAATGATGAATCTCAGCACGTGGAAACACAAAAGAGAGACGACAATACAACACATGGGGCTACAAATACAGACACAAGGAAGGAAAGAAGAAAAGAAAGAAGAGAAAAAAACATCGGTCAACAACAGGTACAAACAATAGACAAGTTCATCAAACCTTCGACTTTTGGCTGCGAGACTCCAAAATCTCGCGATATTGATTCGTTCCTTTGACCATCACGGAAGCTGAATTGTTAAAATAATAATGGATCGATCAATTATTTATATTGATTACAATGTGAGCTTATTCTATTGATAAAAATGACAGTTGTAATGCATATTATTCATTATTGAAGTTATGTGTATGTCTAACTATTATTGAAAAATTGTGAAAAATATAGATATTTCTAATGTATCGTCTGTTCTGTTGTATCGACAGTCAGTGATAACATTTTAGACACAAAAACAGTTTTTTAGAGAACACACCCTTTTATGGGCGTTGGATGCAAACCAATTTTTATCCTATTAAACAGTACGTAATATGCTATTGATGAGAGGAAAAATCATCAACATGTAAGTGGTGGAACATTTTCAAATCTTGGGTTGAATTGAATTGCCGATTTTCGACTTTCTTTAGATAATTAACAAAAACACGAGAGTATTTGCTCGGTATGTTGAGAATATGTACACAGATATGAAAAAAAAGTGAGAGAAACACTTTTTCATAAAAAAAAAATCCAAGATGGCTACTTCACAAGTCCCCGTGGTTGAAGACATTGGCTGACAAATAGACAGAACAACAAACAAAACGTGTTCCTTATGATTTTGGTTGGTTTTCGGATTTACGGGAGTGTTCATAGCTACGGGCGATTGTATAATACCTATATTTATAAGTTTGGTTAGTCACATGGTAACGGGGATCTTTCATATCGAGCCCCAAACATACTTTCGACATATGCACTCCGTTGCCGCATGGAAAACTATTTCAAGTTTTGTCGGAATTTCTTCACATGTGGTTGTAATGGTCGAGGGTTTTCCAGCGCCCTATCATCTAGGTAGTATCATCTGGTTGTAGTAACTAGCTTGTGCATGACTTTTTTTTGTAATTGTAACATCATTTTCGCTGCCAGTGAATGGTCCAACTGTGTCAAGAATGTAGCCATCTGGTAAGGCGATGCTCATGAATTTGAAATAGTTTCTCCTTCTTCTGGAGCTTGTGGTTGGAGCTTTTCTGGATATAAATATAGGTGCCATATAATATGGCAGTGGCTTTATCTCAACAAAATGCTTCTGAAAAGACAGTATTGTGCCAGAGCAACTGTTCTCTTGTCAAGTGATCCGGACCTAGACATTGTGGGACTATCGATGTGTCTAATGCCTGTACTATGGAGTGGAAAGTTTTGGACACACTTGACTTGGAAATTCCAAAAAGAGAAGAACACTGACTCCAGGAAATGTCGGTTTTCAGTTTTACCCAGAACAGTAATAGAGCATCGTGTGTAGTCTTGGTATATATACCAGATGAAAGATATGGGGAACAGTGCGAGTGGATTTCGAGGAACTGATCTTTGGACCAGCCTGTCCAGGCCATGCATGCCGAGTCATCAAGAGAAGAAGAAAAGCTTATTGCAAACGCAGACTGGTTCTGTGAAAGGACGTGCGACACCTCTAGGAGGTCACTAATGATTTCGGACGATTTTGATGGTAACTGAGATTCCAAGGAACCTCTACCATCAAGGACAACCTCTGTAGACGGATCTAAGTCGTTACCAATAAGGTGAATGGAGCAGACGCGGGATGAGGTGGGACACCACAGTTTGTATGAATAGATCAGGTAATGTCTTGCACATTTTGGTAAGACTGATGATTTTGTTCCATTTATTGCAAAGGTAACAAGACAGAGACAGCATTTTTTGTGTGAAGATGATCCATTCAAAAGATCATGAAGGGTCAGCAACGGCAGGATATGGGACGGGGAGTCGTCTTCTTCCTCTATTTTCTGGTTCTGCTCGGGTTCAGGTATCAGGGTGTCCTCAGTGTAAATCTTTATATCGATACTGTTTATTTAGTCGTTAGATATCATAAAACTGTCATGAAAATATCCGCTCTGATATTCAATATAAAGTTTTGTATATAATAAGCTATATAATAGGGTTTCAGACAAGGTTGTTACTCATTTCCCCTTTTCTTTCAATTTACAACCACATTCAGGCGGCGATATGAGAACGTTCCACCACATGGAATTAGCTGATTTTTGGTACACATATGAAACAAGTAAAGCTCTATCCGATTTTGTGACGGAAATTTGCATCCAAAACTATATAACGAGAGAAAATTGCAATTTTATGGCATTTTTCTTCATAATTGTGTCTCTGCAAGTGCATTTTCATCCGCGAAAAATTTATGTTTTATGAATAAACACGATGTTTTGGAAATATTTATCAAAAGAAATTTATACTATGTTGCGAATTACAATTTCGAGATAACCTTCTTTTATTTACGACCTTATGTCTTTGATGCTCAAAATGACAACTTTATAAAAATATATTTTCACTGACATTATGAAATCTGGGTGTCGGAAAGGTATAAAATTATTCTTCAGAAAAGAAAAAAACTGTAGTTGAGCTAGATAAGAAATTATACGGGGGCAGGCTCCTATGGAGAATTAACATTACTGGAAACAGGCCCTTTCGGGCATCGTGCGTTTTCCGACAGACTGACAGGACTGGTGAGCCAGTCCACTAAACCTGGCAAGTGCCAGCAGTCTCCGGAACGGGGACACTCTGGTGCCATATGTCCCCATACCACCTTCAACTTCAAACAGTTCCCAAGTTAATTTAATAATAAAAGTAAATACTTAGATTTAGACCCAGTCACACACGGGTTAGTTATCAACTATGAATTAGGACTGTATCACCTCGGCCCGTAGTAAGCATGGGGAACGTTAGAACCTAGGCACGTGCATATTACAGCGAATATAGGGGTAACAATGCTAGTTCAGTGAGGATTAAAATACTTTGTTGTATATATTAACCGGTAAAGGATGGGTATGATACCGTCCATTGCTCGAGTTAATAATAAAGGCAGTTAGATAATAGCGAAGTCTGGACGCCAAGAGGCAAGCGCGTTGTCTGTCACGTGGTGCTGCGGGATGTACAGATTTACGTGTATTGTCATTAGTTGGAATATAGTAGGGGTGTGGGAGGGTGACAGCGCCCGATATGAACGTTAACGGGTGCCGCGATCTGAGGGTGGCAAGTAGGTTTAGGCTAGCCCTCAGACGTAGAGGGTGCGATTGGTTTTACCTCACATTTCCCAGCTATTATACTTAACTTTAGATAGTATTAATCTCAAATTATATATACTGTAGTCATATTATTACTGCACTCTGACGGCACGTATATGCATTAGTTATGGTCCAGATACTTGCTTGGAGCTTTATGAAGGAAAAAATGGGGAGACATTACGCTTACGAATATACAATTGGAACTATACTCCGTAGGGAATTTCTAGGCCAAAGATAGGAGAAGTATTGTTAAGTTTAGGGATTTATATTATTGTTACATTATATTCGCCGTTACCTCACTACTTATAGTTACTCTATTTTTATACAGATTTAATCAGTTACATCCCTTTCTTTGTTGATCATCTCTTTAGGGTTTTGTTTCTTTTAGGAATTTATGTTATTGTTTTATTATACTCACTGTTACATTGTTACTTATAGTTACTCTATTTTTGGACAGATTTAATAAGATAGTTACTTCCTTTGCTTTTGTTGATTAAATGTTTCGGTTATGTTCCTTATTTTTCCCATTTTGCTATAATGTAAGTTTATTTTGTTATCTTTATTGTTATTTAGGGCTACTCAAATAGAGTTTTGGGTTTAGTTTGTTGAGGTAACTTACACCATATGTGTTCTTGTTATTTTGTTGTCAATTCAGTGCTTTAAGGGGTTAATTCCCCATTGTTTAGTTAAAAGGAAAGAATTATTTTACTTATATTTTCTATTTATGTTAGTTTATCTCCAGAGCCCCTTACCTTTTATGAACCTTTTACCTTTGTTATAATAAATTATCAAATATATTTCAATATTGCTTCTGGTTGTACTTTCCAACGTGTCCCGCCGGGATTGGAAACGAATATGGCAGTGGGGTGTAACGAGGAATGGGTGCGAAAACAGTATACAACAAACAAACAAGAGGCCCAGGGGCCTTAACGGTCATCTGACTCTAAATTAAAACCCTTGTGTTATTGTAGTATGTATTCTCTCTAGCAAGTATATAGTGGCACTGTTGGCCATGGTGGCCATCTTGGATTTCTGACCGACCCAATAAATAACAACACTTGGTCTGGACCATCTAAGGATAATATCTGGTAAGTTGGAGCTGAATCCCACCTGTGGAATTTGAGAAGAAGTTTGAAATAGGTGTTGTTCAGGAAAACCATGATTGCGCAATCATGTTACAAAATGGCTGCCATTGCTGCCATGTCAAAGTTTTTACGAGGCCAAAAAAATAACAACACTATGTTGGCTCGCCTTCCTCCACATCCTCACCCATTTCCAGCTCAATGGCACCATCTTGGATTTCAGACCAATCTAAAAAATAACAACACTTGGTCGGGATCATATCAGGATAATTTCAGGCAAGTTTCAGTCCAACAGAACTGGTGGAACTTGAGAAGTTTAAAACGTGTTTTTCAAGATGGCGGCTATGGCGGCCATCTTTGATTTCGGATCAGCCCGAAAAATAACAACATTTGGTGCGGATCATCTCAGGATCATTTCTGGCAAGTTTCAGCCCAACAGCACTGGTGGAACTTGAGAAGTTTAAAATGTGTTTTTCAAGATGGCGGCTATGGCGGCCATCTTGGATTTCGGACTGACCCGAAAAATAACAACACTTGGTCGGGATCATATCAGGATCATTTCAGGCAAGTTTCAGCTCAATAGCACTGGTGGAACTTGAGAAGTTTAAAATGTGTTTTTCAAGATGGCGGCTATGGCGGCCATCTTGGATTTCGGACCGACCCGAAAACTAACAACACTTAGTCGGAATCATATCAGGATCATTTCAGGCCAGTTTCAGCTCAACAGCACTGGTGGAACTTGAGAAGAAGTTTAAAATGTGTTTTTCAAGATGGCGGCTATGGCGGCCATCTTGGATTTCGGATCGACCCGAAAAATAACAACACTTGGTGGGGATCATCTCAGGATCATTTCTGGTAAGATTCAGCCCAACAGCACTTGTAGAACTTGAGAAGAAGTTTAAAATGTGTTTTTCAAGATGGCGGCTATGGCGGCCATCTTGGATTTCGGACCGACCCGAAAAATAACAACACTTGGTTGGGATCATATCAGGATCATTTCAGGCAAGTTTCAGCTCAATAGCACTGGTGGAACTTGAGAAGAAGTTTAAAATGTGTTTTTCAAGATGGTGGCTATGGCGGCCATCTTGGATTTCGGACCGACCCGAAAACTAACAACTCTTGGTCGGGATCACATCAGGATCATTTCAGGCAAGTTTCAGCTCAATAGCACTGGTGGAACTTGAGAAGAAGTTTAAAATATGTTTTTCAAGATGGCGGCTATGGCGGCCATCTTGGATTTCGGACCGAGCCGAAAAATAACAACACTTGGTCGGGATCATATCAGGATCATTTCAGGAAAGTTTCAGCACAACAGCACTGGTGGAACTTGAGAAGTTTAAAATGTGTTTTTCAAGATGGCGGCTATGGCGGCCATCTTGGATTTCGGACCGACCCGAAAAATAACCACACTTGGTTGGGATCATATCAGGATCATTTCAGGCAAGTTTCAGCTCAATAGCACTGGTGGAACTTGAGAAGAAGTTTAAAATGTGTTTTTCAAGATGGCGGCTATGGCGGCCATCTTGGATTTCGGACCGACCCGAAAACTAACAACTCTTGGTCGGGATCACATCAGGATCATTTCAGGCAAGTTTCAGCTCAATAGCACTGGTGGAACTTGAGAAGAAGTTTAAAATGTGTTTTTCAAGATGGCGGCTATGGCGGCCATCTTGGATTTCGGACCGACCCGAAAACTAACAACACTTGGTCGGAATCATATAAGGATCATTTCAGGCCAGTTTCAGCTCAACAGCACTGGTGGAACTTGAGAAGAAGTTTAAAATGTGTTTTTCAAGATGGCGGCTATGGCGGCCATCTTGGATTTCGGATCGACCTGAAAAATAACAACACTTGGTGGGGATCATCTCAGGATCATTTCTGGTAAGTTTCAGCCCAACAGCACTTGTAGAACTTGAGAAGAAGTTTAAAATGTGTTTTTCAAGATGGCGGCTATGGCGGCCATCTTGGATTTCGGACCGACCCGAAAAAAAACAACACTTGGTTGGGATCATATCAGGATCATTTCAGGAAAGTTTCAGCTCAATAGCACTGGTGGAACTTGAGAAGTTTAAAATGTGTTTTCAAAATGGCGGCTATGGCGGCCATCTTGGGATTTCGGACCGACCCAAAAAAACACTTGGTCAGGATCATCTCAGGATCATTTCTGGCAAGTTTCTGCTTAATCCCACTGGTGGAACTTGAGAAGATTGAAATGTGAAAAGTTTACGGACGGCGGACGGCGCACGGCGGACGACGACGGACCCTTCGGGTCAGATGACCTAAAAAAAACACAACGCGAAGTCAAATTCCACTATACGGAAGCACCACCCATTCGCCAGGCCTCCCAGCCTGCTACACCTGTAAACCTGCTCCCTCAAGCTAGGTAGACAGGCCACGCGAGGGGTAGCTCGCGGTCAAGTTGAAAGGATCGGCCATCCGGTCATGCCGAGTGACGTGATAAGCATCCATGTCTAGTCAAAACAACCACAGTTGTCTCAATTAGCGATAGTTATTTTTGCAGGTATCAAATCAGTTTGGTATTAATTAAATACCACTTGGCAATATAAAAACCGTCATATTGATGTTCTGACCTAATTTTACCAACATATATACTTATTTCTACAGTAGCCCTTTCGTAGTTTTAATATATTAAACGGGCCATTTATTACAGTTAACTATCGATGGTTTCTGATTCAAATAAAGCATATAACCACGCGGAAACTCAACATTAACATTTCTAATACAAGCAAGTTTATTTATTTTGTCACAAATGAAACGTGTGCTGTTTTGGGGCCTATACAAAAATGTAGCTACACAATGGTTGACCAGCTTTGCGGTTGATATGTCAGTAACGCAGAAGCGATCGTTATTATCATGAAATAAAGAAAGTTTAATGATCAATCAACATTAGATTAGATGAAATACTATCATCTTAATAATTACTCAAATTAGTATAGCCATGTCTCGAGCACATCACAACGTTACACATCAGGGACGATATGATTCTTAAAGCGGACATGGTTTACCACCAGGAACTTGCGTCTTGGATTTTAGCGTATTTAGTTTATTTGGTGGAAATATTCGCGTGCCAATACTTTCCCGAGTTATATTCGCGTGTGGATATTTTCGCGGAGATTTAAATTGCCGCGAACACTTCCACTTTTACAGTACCTTTTTAGCTCACCTGTTCCGAAGGACCAAGGTCAGCTTATGCCATACCGTAGCGTCCGTCGTCCGTCCGTCCGTCCGTCGACAATTGACTTCTTCTTCATAACCACAGATCAGAATTCGACCAAATTTAGTCAGAAGCATCTCTATGGGCTCGGGACTCAAAATTGTACAAATGGTGGGGCTGACCCCTCAGGGGTCTGAGGGGCAGGGCCAAAATGGGTCAATATAGCTATATTGATATTAACGACTTCTCTGAAACCGAGCAATGGATATCGCTCATATTTGCCTGGTAGCATCACTATGGGGTTGGGATTCAAAATTGTACAAATGGTGGGGCTGATCCCCTGGGGGCCTGAGGGGCAAGGCCAATATGGGTCAATATAGCTATATTGATATTAACGACTTCTTCTCTGAAACCGAGCAATGGATATCGCTAATATTTGCCTGGAAGCATCACTATGGGGTGGGGATTCAAAATTGTACAAATGATGGTGCTGACCTCCAAGGGGCCTGAGGGGCGGGGCAAAATGTGGTCAATTGGGCTATATTGATATAAGCGACTTCTTTTCTGAAACCAAGCAAAGGATATTGCTCAAATGGATTTTAGCGTATTTAGTTTATTTGGTGGAAATATTCGCGTGCCAATACTTTCCCGAGTTATATTCGCGTGTGGATATTTTCGCGGAGATTTAAATTGCCGCGAACACTTCCACTTTTACAGTACCTTTTTAGCTCACCTGGTCCGAAGGACCAAGGTCAGCTTATGCCATACCGTAGCGTCCGTCGTCCGTCCGTCCGTCCGTCGACAATTGACTTCTTCTTCATAACCACAGATCAGAATTCGACCAAATTTAGTCAGAAGCATCTCTATGGGCTCGGGACTCAAAATTGTACAAATGGTGGGGCTGACCCCTCAGGGGTCTGAGGGGCAGGGCCAAAATGGGTCAATATAGCTATATTGATATTAACGACTTCTCTGAAACCGAGCAATGGATATCGCTCATATTTGCCTGGTAGCATCACTATGGGGTTGGGATTAAAAATTGTACAAATGGTGGGGCTGATCCCCTGGGGGCCTGAGGGGCAAGGCCAATATGGGTCAATATAGCTATATTGATATTAACGACTTCTTCTCTGAAACCGAGCAATGGATATCGCTAATATTTGCCTGGAAGCATCACTATGGGGTGGGGATTCAAAATTGTACAAATGATGGTGCTGACCTCCAAGGGGCCTGAGGGGCGGGGCAAAATGTGGTCAATTGGGCTATATTGATATAAGCGACTTCTTTTCTGAAACCAAGCAAAGGATATTGCTCAAATGGATTTTAGCGTATTTAGTTTATTTGGTGGAAATATTCGCGTGCCAATACTTTCCCGAGTTATATTCGCGTGTGGATATTTTCGCGGAGATTTAAATTGCCGCGAACACTTCCACTTTTACAGTACCTTTTTAGCTCACCTGGTCCGAAGGACCAAGGTCAGCTTATGCCATACCGTAGCGTCCGTCGTCCGTCCGTCCGTCCGTCGACAATTGACTTCTTCTTCATAACCACAGATCAGAATTCGACCAAATTTAGTCAGAAGCATCTCTATGGGCTCGGGACTCAAAATTGTACAAATGGTGGGGCTGACCCCTCAGGGGTCTGAGGGGCAGGGCCAAAATGGGTCAATATAGCTATATTGATATTAACGACTTCTCTGAAACCGAGCAATGGATATCGCTCATATTTGCCTGGTAGCATCACTATGGGGTTGGGATTAAAAATTGTACAAATGGTGGGGCTGATCCCCTGGGGGCCTGAGGGGCAAGGCCAATATGGGTCAATATAGCTATATTGATATTAACGACTTCTTCTCTGAAACCGAGCAATGGATATCGCTAATATTTGCCTGGAAGCATCACTATGGGGTGGGGATTCAAAATTGTACAAATGATGGTGCTGACCTCCAAGGGGCCTGAGGGGCGGGGCAAAATGTGGTCAATTGGGCTATATTGATATAAGCGACTTCTTTTCTGAAACCAAGCAAAGGATATTGCTCAAATGGTGAGGCTGACCCCCCCCCCCCCCCCCTGAAACAGCTCGTATTTGACTGGTAGCATCCTTTTGGGTAGGGATTCAAAATTTTAAAGGAAGGAACTGATTTATGGAAACCTGTTGTATGTGATTTATGGAAACCTGTTGTATGTGATTACTTATTTGTTTTCATATCACGGAAATTGTTATAACTGTGATAGTATTCATATTGAAAACACTGCAGAGTTTTGCTAGATTATGAGTGTTTTATGAAAAAGTTTTTACTAGTTAAAGAAAATAATTGCAGCAAGATGTATGGTGGGCAAATGTAGCATGGGAACCCGTTAGGGTTGCTATGTTATATTTGTCCCACCATACATCTTGCTGCCATATCGACTATAACAATATTAAAACCACTGTTCATTGCCTATATTTACATTACAATCTTCGTCAATTTTGAAAAAAAAGGAAAACAACCGCCTTTTTTAATGTCATATGACTACAAAATCAGCTGGGAAAAAAAGTTCGTGGAAGAACGTCCGTTTAATAGCATATTTGTCGTTATATATATACAAAATACACTTTAATTGATGAACTATAGCAAAACCATTTCCCTTGTCAACTGAGAAATCGCTTGACGTCATATACGCGGAAAACAAAAGTGATGCGGTTGGCCGCCATGTTTAGCTGAGGAAGTTAAATATGCACGAATTGAATGTGGAACTTGCAAAGAAACCTGGGGTATTTTGAAGTGAAATTTGATTTGTAGTTGAGACAGTGCTTGGGATTAATATTTGCTATTGTATGTAACATCGGAGAAGGCATTAGTTGAATCAACAATCTGTGAGACGCGAGGAGCAGTGTCGAAGTCAGAAACCGTTTCAACAACCTCGTGTACTGGCCGGAGAGAGTGAACCACCTCATGTTGTGTCATAAAAGACTGTACTACTGAGGGATTTCTTTTGTGCTGTTGACACATATCTAGTGTACGATCTCAAGGAGGATTCATTTCTATGAGACGACATGAACATGATATGTCTTGCCGACTACCCCTCGTCACTTACAAACTGAACTATCGAAGCACGTAAACAGTGTGAGGTGTAGGATTTTTGTACACCGTCAGCTTTACAAATGTCGGGAAGCATGTTCGAGAACGTTCTCTTTGCGAGTGATTTAGTTGTATACCAAATGGGAAGTGACTTGTTTTCCACAGCTTTTTTGTTGTACTGATTGAAAAGACTAGTTGCAGCGGGATCGGTTTTTGCTATTAGAAGTTTCAACATTTTTACAGGACATGCGTCAGACCCTTTGGCGTACATTAGTTTGTCATGCTCATTGTTTTCCGGATCCCTCAACCCTCACTGGAAGTTCTTGTGTAAAACATAGTGAGATAGTGTAACATATTCACCAGAGTCGTCATTGTGAAACTGGAAGGAATCTTAAGTTGACAGTGAAACTCCAGAGAGAGAGAGAGAGAGAGAGAGAGAGAGAGAGAGAGAGGGTTTTTTTTCCAGTATGAATGGACATTGCTCACATATCGTTGGGTTACTCAAGCCTCTTCCAATAAACCATGTAATTGTAGCCAGACCAACCGAGACTAGAAAGAGGAAGGCAGTCCTTTGTCAAGTGGATCAAAATTATAGGTACAGTACATTTCCCCAGTAAAGAGATGTTTATTAAGTAAAACAATCCACTGCATATTTTTTTCTTTGCAGAAAGGGAGGGGAGGGGTGTATGTATACAAGGCCTGCTTGTAAATTGTATGTAATTTTTGTAAATCATGAATCAGCAGGGTTGGCTCAGATGATCACAGTTTCTCACCTCTATATGTAGGTTCGAATCCTTCCTTAGTCTCTTTTGGTTTAAATAAAAAAGAAAATCTTTAATCGATGGTCAATAATTAAGTGATGAATTTATTATAAATTTCACAATCAATAAATTTATCTCAATTGCTAAACAATACACAATACACAAGTCTTTACTGTTTTTCCCCAGGATTCCAGATATCACAAAAGACGACTTAAAACACTTATCATCTTTGAATGGAACGCCACTACAGTATCTCGCGAGTGACAGCAATAAAATTCCAAAAGTTAGCACAATTTTTGGAGATGTTCAAATTGGATCAATACTGTCATATCAGGTAATTTTTTTTTTAAATACATGTACATACATGTCAAATTAAATGTTCTATTTTGAATTGCAGTCTGTATCTACAGGCATTTCATAATGCTAACCATATATACTCAACAAAGAACCCTGAAACATATAAATCTAACAAGACATCTATTGATTATCTTTATCTTTCACAAAAACATCCTGGAAAAGAGTAAGGTAACAACACAAAGACCAGATTTTGTTAATTTTTGGAAAATGACTAGTTGGTACTTGGTGTGAGACAATCTTAAATGTTTTCACTTTGGCTATGATTCGTTCAATGTGAACCCGATGTTTCGCAATTTTTTGTGTTTCCTGAATTTCTGAGGCTGACATTTGACTACCACTCTTTGCAAAGGGTGGAATATTGAGACGCAGTCCAAGATTTTTAAGCTCATTTTCAATGGTGAACCCTTAATCTGCCATTACACCATCACCGTCTAACATGAAGCCATTGGATTTCAAAGTGTTTATCAATTTATAAAAACCACTGTCTTCTGTAATGGCCTAGTCTGATATTGACCCAGAATGTAATTCGGACACAAATATGACTGATCCACTTGGGTCACAACCAATAAGCCCTTTCAGGGTTGTGCTTGATTTGTAGTCGCTGTATAGCTGACTCTGTAGGCCGAGAGCACATGGCGTTTGTGTTTTAAGCTCTGTACCGTCAATAATCACCAATGTAGTGGGAAAGTCTTTATTGAAGTCTGTTGGCATGTTGGCATGTTGGCAATAATCGTGTCCCTGTGAGGCCATATAGACAACTGACCCAGTTTAAAGTACATATGATCAATCCATGTATTGAACACTACGCCAGCTGACTGTAATTTGAGTCCAAATCTCATGGCTAAGTCTTTAAGACCAAAATTATGGCGGAGACGGCACAATGTTAGAAACAGACAGTCTTCATTTGACATATCCTTAATATCCGAGCGACCTGCCTCATAATTCAAAGTAAACATGGGAGGAACAAGAAAGTTCAACAAACCCAGAAAACGTTCATGTGTTATACCAGTGTAATATCTGAACAAGTTTTTGATTTGTTCTTGTTTTTTAACACTTCTGTAACACCAAACACTGTTGCAGTGGCTTTCTCTTCTTTTAAATCATGTATAGTTGATTCCTGTCTTTCAACTTTTGACCGCAACTGATGAAGTTCAGCTGTTAGAGCGAGAACATCCATAGGTGAAACCCCTGTTAAATAATAACGAATGTGACATTAATACAAAATAATAATATGACACTATTACTTAACAAGTAAACAGTGCAATATGAATATGAATATTTGATTTAAAAAAAATACTATGTTTTCAGCACGCGCGGATTCAGGTTTTTTTTCCAATGAGGGGGGGTCCAACCTTCAGAATATTTTCCAAGTGTGGTCCGAGCCTAGAAATCCAAGAAAACAGCATTGTTTTTGGTTGTTTTTTTTTGTATAATTTTAAATTCCAGTCAGCCCCCCCCTCTCTCTCTCTATACATGTATATATCTGCGTCGGTTTAGTAATGACTTAATATTATGGTATAGTGTTTATGCATTTCAGACAATGAATTTGAAAGTTGTAGAGAAATCAACTTCTCAAGGTTGTGGTGATACGACAGTGCACAGGCCCTCCCCAGTTCAACTACCACAGGAATTTTTTGTGGATGAATGCTAACTTGGAACAGTCAGAGCTTGAACAAATTGAGTGTGAAACTAGAACACAGTCCATGTCTCAAAAGTGGTTGAATGAAAGAAAAACTAGACTGACATCTTCCAACTTTGGCAGAATTTTAAAGAGAAAAGCAAAACCAACACCTGCCTTCTTAGCTGACATTTTCAACAGGAACATAAAATATGCAGAAGCATTAGATTATGGTAAAAAACATGAAGATTCAGCTAAATCAAAATACCTTCAAATATACCCATCACATCATGTACATGAATGTGGATTTGTCATCAATAAAGCATTCACATTTTAGGTGACTCTCCAGATGGAAAAGTTTGTACTGGTATGAATAAAAATTCTGGAATTATGGAAATTAAATGTCCATTTTCAGCACGGAACCTAAGTATCAGTCAGGCATGTGATGATATAAAAGGGTTTTGTTTGGAAAAAAATGACACAATTTCTTTGAAAAGAAACCACATATACTTTTCACAGATACAGGGTCAACTAATGATAACTGGGTGTGAATTTTGTAATTTTGTTGTATTCACACAAAAAGATTTGCATGTGGAACAAATTTTGCCAGACATTCCATATATGCAGTCTATGTTGGAAAAATTATCAACTTTTTATAGAGACTATGGATTACCATACCTGGAGAGTTTGAAAATGTAATAAAACCTAGTTTCATGTACACACATTTTTCAGGGATGGACTTTAACAGGTGCCTGTGTGCCAAAAGTGACCTGAATATAAGCTGCGCCAGTTAAACTTGAATTACTGGTAGCCCAGCTGGCCACCCATATTACTGTCCTATTATATTGTCATGTATGTACATCACCTTTATATACAGTTGAAGTGTACTACTTACATGTATGAGCTGTCCGAGTGCCAAAAGATGAAGTATTGCATGACTCCTCTTCAATATTTTCATTCTGTTCTGCATTTGAACAATTTTCTCTGAAAAGTAAAAGAAACACAAAGTGTTGTTTGATTTATTAATTTGAATTTAAATCTGGATGTGTCTATTTTCTTTTATTGTGTGAACTTATTCAAGTTATTGTAAATGTGTAAATTGAAATTATATAATTATAATGAATATGAATTTCACTACCAGTAATTTATAACCATTAAATGGTTAATGAATATTGATTGCTATATAACTAATTATATACTTGATTTTCCACATTGTTTAAAATACCATGAACAAAAGATCATATGACATTGTGGATTATTAAATAAAAAATATCTATCAACTCACTTTTCAGTGTTATCACTTAAGGGAATCCTTTTTTTACTGTGAGGCCCTTCTATGTTGGAAACCCGCCTTTTTCTAGGTTTTCTAGCTGGCGTGCTTACAGAACCGTCAGCCTGAACAGGATCTGGATAATTTGCTGTCGGCCCATTCCGACCAACAAAATGCTGTTAATACAAAAGAACGTGAACGCATATCAAATTAAGTTAAAGGCAAGATCGGTCCTATTACCACGAATTTCAGTGGAAAAGCTGAGTAGAACCACATGATTTTAATATGTCCCAGCAGGAAATTTTAGGCCGGTACCGGTTCTCATGAGTGACGCAATATTTACAACGGCCTGAACGAGAGTTATTTATAGCCAAGTTACATATACATATTTCAAAGTAGGCCTATAGGGACTTCAGTTACGTCATACATTTAGTGTTTATTATATTTTAAACAACATTTAACTTTAGCAATGATAGAATTGAATTTAATAGACATTGTAAGATTAGGTAAAAACGATAATAAGGTAGAATCGTACCTTTGAACAAACAGCTTTGTGTTTGTTGAAACGCTGCACGTTAAGCTGATCATGAGGCCTGCCACACGCCCTGATCCACCGTAAGCACTTATCAAAATTAGATTTGGGCTTCGGGAAAAGAATGAATCGCCACCCGTCCAGTCTATCATGGTATCTTTCATCTGCGTTGCATGTTCCCCATGCACACCGCAGAACCATGTTGTTCCCACAACTCAACTTCCTAATGTTTGTGGGACAATATGGCGGCGTTTAAATATTGGTCTCGGGCCAAATGACGTCGCGAGTTTTGATTGGTCTATTAGTTTTGTTTGATTGACAGGTCGGAACTGTGTATTAATCGACGATGCTAGCTACAAAGGAATATCTAGAGAAATGTTTCATTGTCCGATATTGTGTACTGCATTGACAAAATCAAAAGTAATTTTGAATAATGGCATTTGTTACTTTAATATATATTTGTTCATCAATTTCCAAATGATAGTTTATATTTTTATTATCTTGGACGTGGAAAAAGTGCATGCTTTATTCCTGAGCAAGTTTTTGTAACTAGTATATAAACTGACTAATAGAAGATAACGGTGAATAAATTATCAATTTCTGCAATAAGGTTTCACGGCAGAGAATACCATTGTGTAAAAGACATATTACTTTAACTCTATATCAATAAAAACGAGTGCACGATGTGAAAAGCCTATGCTTACAAAATCCAATCAAACAGAGCAGTGATAAGGATCTGGTCTACAGGAAGTCCAACTGCAATGGCAGCCACCGTCATAAACATCAAACCTGCTCTAGGAATACCCGCTGCTCCTACGGATACTTTTATCGCTAACACCCCAACATGAGATCGGATCGGACGCGGATAACTTTATAGCACTTACATGTCAATACATGTACGACTATTGATGTAAATTCACTCACTTCAAAAATAACAAACTGTCCCTCTTAAAATCAGGTTATAATAAAGGAAAAAAAACATTGTTTGTTTACTTAACGGGCTATCTTTGTCACACAAAACAGATTCTTGTTGATATATCCAAAACTTTCCCGATTATGATATAACGTCGTGTATTTGTGCGCACATGGTCCGACCTTAATCCAAGTCGATGAAATATGAAAATGATCAACATCGGAATATAGAGCGTTTAGATTGTTGCCCCTTCTAACATCAAACCGATAGGTTTTTTGTTTTTATTTTTGTTTTTTTTTCAAAACACAATCAAGTAAATCTTATTGGTTTCGAATTAGCAGACGATTTGTCTTGTCATTGCTTATGTACTGTTATGGGTTTTGTATTGTGTAATTTCCTATCATTAGCTGTGGTCATTAAAGACGTAGTTTCCCCACCGTTCCCTTACCTTTGAGTTATCTGATGCAAAGTTGTGTTTTGTCGATTTGGTCTGCCTCAAATTGTATCAGCTTTGCATATGTCGCAGGTTTTCCGGTTTTACCATCTTTATCAACCTTAATATTTTCTGTATCAATATCCATTTGGATACCATCAATTACATCCCCCATTATGTAGTTTGCCCGTTGTTATCATAATGTTCATCAGTTTGAACCAACTCCTCTTCCCATTTTTTCTCTCCAGGTAATCGTAACTGTTCCTGTAAGCTAGTAACACTTAGGTCAGTGTCGATTGAGTTTGGGCTAATGCTGCAGACGTCAAGAGTCTCGGGAAGTGGCATGTTAAAGTAGTAAGACTCTTAAAGTACCCTAACAATGTTTTGCAATTTTACATCCAGTGATAGTTGATAAAACTACTGTACATATCTAGCATTGATAGCAATGCTGTGTGAATTCTTGGGTTTTATGGTCAAACTGTGGTATCCTAAAACCAAGCTATAATATGTAAATTACTACTGCGAACAAGAGTAGAAAAACATAAATTAAGTCATTTTTCCACGTATAACAATATTAGTGAATTGTGCATTTATATTAACAAATCAGTCCATGTGGTGTATGGACACAACTATTTACATGATCAGCTTTCGAATAAAATAATACAGACCATGATAGTCAGAGCTCTGCCCGTTTTTGATTTAATATGACCATTCCATTAAGGTATATGGTAATGCAATGCAGATGTATCTTGAATCTGTAGAAACCCGTGTAGGAGCGGAGAAGGCTTATGAATATGGCGGGGCAGGGCGGGCCAAACAATACAACATTATCTCAAATGATCGTTTGTCCTTATGAGTATGATCTGTTGCAAATTACGAGTTCAATTATGTGGGTAATTATTTGTAAATCATGTGCCATAAATATACCTAGTTCATACTTGACATGCTATAAATATATAATGTAAAGCTCCGTAAACTAACACTTAACTCACAGCATAGACTTTTCTCGCTGCATGTTTGTATACATTTTGTATGCTGTCTATAAAATAAATATCACAGGAACATGTCATAAGATACTGTGCATCATAAGTTACTGTACGCAAGCCATTCATTTAAATTTTGATTAATACACCGTAACAACTGAAACATGACCTGACTGTTGCCAATGACTTGTAATCATTGAAACGGTACCAAAAATCAACATCTGAATCTCACTAAACTAGTATTTAAACCTTATTTATTCAATGTATTTACATACATAATGTATTCAAATATCGCTAGCTAATATTATTCTTATTATATTCTGAAGCTTATCATTACATCAAAAAGATCATCAGGGCTAAGTGGTGAGCATAAAATGTATTAAACAAGACATAAAAATGCATATCCGCAAACGAACACAGTTTTTATAAACCCTGTTTCCCTGTAAATAGTGCAAAAAAATATTAAAATATCAATATCAAACTAAACTGTTGCTTTCGGCGGCCTCCTCTTTACTTGTTAATGTATGTTGCAATTCTACTTCTTCGCTAGTCAACATGGAATAACTTAAATGGTTGACGATGCCAGCTCCAAAGGAATCTCCAGAAACGTTGATCGCTGTCCTAAATCGTTCTCTGCATGCAAGAAATAATACAATTACGTGTTAACATTCATTTATATTAAATTGTTATTAGAAATATTTACAGATTTAGCTTCAGCTGTCGCAAAAACTTCTGTATGCTAAATTGAATATTTTTTTAATGATTAAAATCATTTTTTTACTCAATGTATGGTGAAGAGATACCGGAGACTTTTTGTGCACGCGAGTAGAAATTGAATTATAAACACAATCGTCAATTTCTTAAATGAAGCAATCGCATATCAACAATAAACACACGTTACTCACATAATCCATTCAAATGGGGCAGTTAGAATGACTTGCTCCACAGGAAGTCCGACTGCCATTGCTGCCACTGTCATATACATTAGTCCTGAGCCAGGAATAGCCGCTGCTCCAACAGACACACCAATAGCTGATAATCTGACATAAAGAAACAGCAGACAGTAAGTTTACTTTTATGTTGAGTTAGTGTTTTAAATGTTTTTATTTTCAAATATAATTATTATGATATTTCTTCTCTGCATTCTAGTTTTTGTTTTAGGGGATTTAATGTCCTCGCAACTGTCAGATTCATATGAAAAGGGGAGTCAAGGAGGCAAATAGAGTAAAAAAACAAAAGCAAAGAAAGACCTATTAGTCAGGAAAAAAATGGCAAGATTTAATATCCCAAGTCTTACAATGGGACAGAGTATATATTGTGGTATCTTTAATGTCCCTTAAATAAAAGACAGGGAAGAAAATCCCGATACGGGTTTCGAGAGACCACACCTACGATCAACATGAATTTTGACACAGCGAGCCTTATTCTTGGACTCTCAAATATCCCCTAACAATGATGATCAAGTTCAAAGTAGTAATTCTTTTCATTCAGAATATATTCAGTTAAATACATGTTGGAGTCTTTTGAAGTTAAGAAATCGCATTGTAAAATATAAATGCATATGAAGTTGTATATACAGGAAGTTTCCTATTCCTTGATGATTACCGGCTATATTTCATCAAGCGGAAAGGAGAATCTCACATTTACGGTTTATAAATATGTCGATTTGTCTTGGCCTATTATTATACTATTCCGCTGGATAATATAGTTCCCCGTATGGCACACGGATGTCTCGTAACGACGTCATCGGCAACATAGCTATCAGTAATGGTGAAGTACGATGTTTCTGGTTGTGAATTGTAGGTCGTCTTAGTTTACCTTTTGAAGCCGTTTGCGGACGGACACTGGAGATAAACACCAAACAAATCTTAGAGCAAAGATTACGGGATGTGCGTTATATTCAATCACTGTCGGGATATACTGTATACCTGGTGTTTTTCGCCCCAGGTTATTTTCGCCCTTGAGCAACACAAAAGATATTCGCCCCGTTTTAATTTCGCCCTGAACTACTTTTAAGAAATGTATTTTCCTCGTTCACAATCGGAAAATTCCGTTCGGAATTCTCGATGCAATTGCACTCGGAACACTCGGGATTTATCGAGTTCCCCAATTTTCTTTTCTTCGCATATCTCGCTGAGGTGTGAAATGTAATCAGGTGTGAAATTTACAACGTTTACCTGTGTTCAGATTTACTTAAGCCTATATTGATTCAAATAGTATTAGGTATGCATGGTCGATTTTAAGCAAACGCGATGAGTGGTAAGTTCACCGTGCCGTGACTAATTACAAGTCTATAGCTACTGACCAGTGTTTTCTTTTGTTCATTTGTCATTGATTGAAGCCACAAGCGACGGTGAAGTCATACAATCAGCCTTCACAATGGCAGAGACCTATTTGTGTGCATAATTTTAAAACATGTTTGGATTTTAAAAGTTACTTAGTATTTAAAGCTTTTGTTTAAAATGAAATATACTAAACCTAGTACGCTGTCTTAGCCGATATTTTCGATTTAACTCCACGTGATATCGCAAATTTACAAGGCCTATATTTAGATCTAGATTTTATTTCACATGCACAGATTGGAATAAAACAATTACCTATTTTATAAACTAAGTGTAAATATATAACACGTGTTGCCTGTAATTGTATAGGATATAACACACTTGGAAAGTACGAGGGTATGTTTTGGATCCGACTACAAGTAGCCTATGTACGATAACTTGAAAATCCTGCAATTGAGCTTGGAATTTTCGCCGTCATCTTAAATTCGCCCCATCATCAAAGGGCGAAAATGGCGAAAATTAAACGGGGGCGAAAATTACCAGGTATACAGTAGCCGTATGTTAAAGTAATGCTTGCTAAGCAAATGTTTTATTATGATTAGCATATTTTCACCATGTATTTCATTGCGAAAAATGCAATAAATACATATTACTCCATAAGGTTTTTATTGTTAACGATTTTTTTCTACTCACTAGTCACTTTAAATTGGATATCTCAACGTACTTTTATACTGATACCAAACAGCCAATACAGAAATAGATACATATCAAACCCGTAACAGAAATATTCCTCAAACAGCACTCGGCTAGTTTTTAAATATAACATTGTTTTTTACCAACTTTATCTGCAGTCGTTTCTTTTTCAGAAAAAAACAATACATTTCAAAATGCATGTTAGACATAGACTTACTTACCCAATAATAATATAACGTGCAGCATCCAGGGTTAGTCCAAGTCGATGGGAAATAAAAATTGTCAGCATCGGTATATACAGTGCAGTCCCGTCCATGTTGATCGTTGCCCCTATCGGGGCGATGAAGTTGACAACACGTTCGTCAATCCTGTTCTTCCTTATCAGACAGTCCATTGTGAAGGGGAGAGCAGCCGCGCTAGAATTGACACCAACAGAAATGATCGCCGAGGCCGGCAAGATGCAAATAAATTATTAACATTTTTACGACGGTCTATGGGTGTTCATTAATTGAAGGAACTTGTTGGCATTTATTTAATATTTCAAAAAATGCCTAATATTGAGTTATCAAAAATGTAGATAACTGCATCAACGGTTTGGTATCGCAAATACAAACTACATCATTTTGCCTTATATGTATAGCGTGGGAATTGTACCTTCTGCTCAAGTTACATCATTTGCAAAAAGATGGACAATTTCGGGATTTTTTTTCCCACAAAGTTTTTCTTCCTAAGGTTTCCCCTGACGCCCTGCCTCACTTTTAACCTTGTAGTACGCTATATGAGGAAGATTGTGGGTCCTGTTCCCTGGCTATAAGAAATTCCAATTATTTGCCTCACCGTCGTCATTATGCGAGTGCAAAATAGAACAAGAGCCCAATGGGCCCGAATCGCTAACCTGCAATGATGCAGTGATCTTTTCATATAAGGATCCTGAATGTCTCTCGGCACTTTGGCTATTCACTAGAAGTCATTTAAAGATTTAGGCATACTTGATCGACATGACCTTGAATGTGAGTCAGGTCATTCATTTGAACAAACTTTGTAGCCCTTCACCCCAGCATACTACAGACCCAATATCAACTCCCTGGGACTCTTGGTTATTGAAAAGAAGTCGTTTAAAGATTGTTTGGTTTGGTTTGGTTTATTTTGTTTAACGTCCTATTAACAGCTAAGGTCATTTAAGGACGGCTTCCCGTGCGTAGCCTTTTTGACTCCTGTGACCTTAAATGAAGGTCAAGGTCATTCATTTGAACAAACTTGAGAGCCCTTCACCTCAGCATGCTACAGGCCAAATATTAGGTTTCTGGGACTCTTGGTTATTGAGAAGAAGTCTTTTAAAGATTTTAGCCTTTTTGACTCCCGTGACCTTGAATGAAGGTCAATGTCATTCATTTGAACAAACTTAGTAGCCCTTCACCCCAGAATGCTACAGACCCAATATCAACTCCCTGGGACTCTTGGTTATTGAGAGGAAGTTGCTTGAATGGAAAAGTTGACGCCGGACGGACGGACGGACGACGGACGCCGCGCCACGGCATAAGCTCACTTGCCCTTCGGGCAGGTGAGCTAAAAACGGTTAGAAACAGTATAACTTTCGCAAAATTTCACAGAAATAACTTGCTACTTCTTAGTATGCATCATTTATTTGACCAAGTATGTCTTTTTTAATAGAGCACTTGGTTTGGTTTGGTTTATTTTGTTTAACGTCCTATTAACAGCTAAGGTCATTTAAGGACGGCCTCTCGTGCGTGCAACATGCATGCGTGTGGTGAGTGCGTATGTGTGTTTTGGGAGGCTGCGGTATGTTCGTGTTAAGTCCCCTTGTGATAGGCCGGAACTTTTGCCACCTGATATACAAATGGCGGCTGTCAATAGTATTTTATTTAAAAGTGTTGAATACTTCTTGATGTGCTATATTTGTGCGATATTATTCACATCTGCCATTTGAATTTCAACGTTAAAACGGAATCAATATGTATGTTTTTATCATGTATATCCGATCAAATGTTTTAAAATTAATGCGCGATTCCATCTCATAGAGCATATTGGCCTGACTGTTTTGTGCAACATATGTGATCCACACGAGCTGTTCATGTTCATGCAGGAAACGTGCATTTTATGTTTTGCTTAATTAACAATGTCCCCGTGTGTGCGAGACGCATGCTCGTTGAAGGTTGTGTGTGTTTTGAGATTCTGCACTATGTTCGTGTTTGTCTCCTTGTGATAGCGAGGAAATGAATCCAATTTTTATAGTGCTATCTCACTGAAGCATACGGCTGAAGACACCTAGCAGGATACCTCGTCAGGTCACGATATACTGAAACGTTGTTATGTATAATGCATACTAACAATTGTCCAGATACGTTTCTAAAATTTCACCAATGGAATGATTTATAGGCTTGTTAAAATGTCACTGGATATGCTATTCAGCTACAGATTGAAACTAATGAATAAAACCAAATTATGAACATCACCTTGATAGCTATGACGCACCACAAACGATTTACTTTGTACGAACATTCAAGCGATATTATAAAATAATTATACAACGTAAAAATAAAATCGGTGTATTGATGTAGATATATCATTTCCCGCCTTACCACCAACAACCCCTCTTATTTGAATTGTAGGAGTGGTTGGGTCTTGATTTATTGCCCTGATTTACTATTTGGATTTCACAAAAAATTGTAACTTTACTCTGTTTGTGACTAGGAAAATAGTCTGCAATATAAATTCAAATGAAATTGATCCTATAGTGCAAAATATCGTGAAGAAACCGTCAACAGTCGACGGAACGATCAGTGATATTAATGACATGTTAATACAATTATCAAGTTGTAAAGCCGAAGAGGGGAACTTAAAGCAAGATCAGCAAACAGATATTAAAGTTTATACTCCAACAGATGATCTTATCACACCAGACAAATTATTCATCATCCGAAGCGCACTGAAACTAAAAAATAAAATTTTATCGTTGTGGAAAACAAACCTAAACCAAAGGAAGCAGGCATATTTTGACAACATTAAGAACATCAATACAGCAGCGATATATGCCGCTTATTTCGGTCAGAAAGTACCCGTAATACCTAGGAAATTCCGATTCAAGGACTTTCCTCAGTAGGCGGAGGAAGACACGAAGATCATAACCAACACTGCCCTTTTACAGACAGAGGTCAATATTAAATTGCTGACGAATAGAGCGAGAAGATTAGGTATCTAAATTTTGATAAAAACATTCGGAATGTGATCAAAATAACATGCGAAAAGGGACATTTTGAACTGTCTGATGCAAATGCAGTTATTTCAAAATGGGATTGGAAGAGGATCGTTCTGTTATCATAAGGGAGAAGAAAGAATGAAGTGAAGAAATTATGTAGTCAGATATCGAGATTATTTGGTTTCTGTAAGAAATCCAACACCAATGCGACAAAAATAACAAACTGAAAAGTAAGGATACCGAACAGCCGGAACAAAGAAACCCAGGACTGCATTCCGATTCAATCAGAACACCCGTCACCATGGCATAAATCTCCCGATTACTATGAATGACAAATCGAGGAAAATTAAAACACCAACCAAAAAGACCAGAACACCAGGGTACTGAGACCAAGGAAGAAGTAATCGCCAGTATCACTTCCAGTCACAAAAGATGACACTACATAATATGTTGGTGGATCTTTCCAGACTCCAGTCTTTTTAAGAGAAGAGCCACCGTAAAATAAAGTGCGAAGGGAAGGACAGGAATCATTGACTCAAACGCCAATGGTTCTTCGATAATTGATTAATATGTCATCAACGCATATTAACCGAAAAATGACATATTTCCATCAAAAAGGTTTTTCCCCGCCCCCAAGAATATAAAACACAAATACATGTATATTATGTAATATCAATCAATAACGATTTTGTAGACAATATTCGATTTGGTATTTTTCGAAAAACGGCATCCTTTCAGAAAACATACCACTAGTGAGGAAAATCAAATTATAATCCGTCTAAATGTATGAGGAGTTTTTCAAGGGAGATTGCTTGAACGGTTATGGAGTTATAGCCCGGAAAAGAATCTCGGACGGACACACGGACGGACGGAGCCCATATTAATATCCCCCGCAAACGCGTTTCGCGGGGGATAATAAGAGTTGTATTTTGTCTTATCAAAGAAAAGCACAAGACACTTAAGCTAAAGACAAATCAATCATCATAAAGGAAGGCGATAAGGGTGGCGCTGTTGTCATTATGGATACTGAATGTAAAGGAAATGCTATCTAATGAAGAATGTTATAATGTTCAAACCTACAAAAACAAATATTCAATTTGATCAGTAGAGAAGGTGATAAACTTCATGAGGAAGAAAAAGATTATCTTGCTAATTTCTCAAAATTCAGACTGATCTTCTTTGGTCCAAATAGTGTGACCCAATTTTTAAATAATATTTCTAAGCCCCTTTGCTTAAAGAACCTAGTTCTGTTAGGTTATTTTGATTTTTTAACAAGGCAACCAAAAGAAGTTCGCCAGGAGTAAATTAATTCCGTTTGATGTGGTCAGTGTATATACTAACATCGCTACAGAAATCGGTTTGAAAGCCGTAAAATTAAAGTTGAAAATACATCCAAATATTATTGAGAATCAGGTAAATAAGGGCTATCTAGAGGGAATTCTTTTATAGAAATGTTGAAAAAATAGACCAAATGCAAGCGGAAAATCTTCATATCTATCAGATTTCTAGATATTTTAAAATTTAGGCAGTCCGAAAAAATGACGTTTTTTATCGGAAAATATATATTACCTCCCCTGGTATACAATATACTACGGAGTGAAGTTCAGTGAAACTGTCGTTTCTAGAAACTTAATATTCCATTAAGTCTAACTTTCTCTTGATATCGTTTGTCGGTGATAAAACACTCGAAAGTTAACGCTTGGAGAACTTAATCCATTATCTACACAATCGCATTATCCGCGTGAAATTGTAGACCACGGGATAGAAAGAGCTAAGAAAGAAGGACAAATTCAGTTGCACACATAGAAAAAAACTGTTCCTGTAGTATTATCTCTTTTGTAAGTACATACAACCCAAGCAATTATTTGCTATTGTTAGAGGTAGCGAGGATTTTTTGGAAACAGCTTAAGAATGTAATTTATTCTCAATAAAAAGAAAATCATAAATTGTAAACGTCAACGGAAAAATCATAAGCGTATTTATGTACATAAAAATTTAACTCATAAGAGAAACATCTGTCAAAAAATGGTGCAAAAGCGATGTAAAACATGCGATAAGATTTGCAGAATCATTGTTACATTTGCTTCTTTACACCAATCTTTTCCTGTCAATTTCTACATAGGTTGTCTGCCGAAATCGTGCAAAAACGTTTTAAAATAGTACCCAACGTCAGATTTTTTTCAACTGGCGTTTAGAGACGAGACATAGATAAATCCAACCATTTCAGGATTATCTTATATGAAAAATACAGAAAGGTGTTTGTTATAATTGTAATCAATATAATGCGACCAACCATATCCGAGGTGCGATAAGAAGCTTTGTAATGATACCACATTATTTTTACCTTGAGGACGATCCAAAAGCAGTCACAAGAGCCCTTGACATGTTCTTCATAAATACAAACGGATTTTTTCTTGTCACTAAGAAATACATAGTCGGAATGGTAACAAAGCCATGTAACAGGAAGCAAACCAGTACTGTAGGTATAAAGACAGCAAACTCCTGGAGGGCTTCCATCGGCCTTTCTATCTGCACTACAACCGCAGCTATCAGGAACAGTAGCCCAACAGGGGTAAACCTTGGAAAACATGAATAGAAAACAGTATCAACAAATTGACGATGTTTCATCTGTGCTCGCAATTATTCTCCTACAACATTTGCCCAAGCTATCGTCGATATAGTCAACGATGTGGATACATAGTTTTTCCACTTCTTCGTAAGTAAAAGCCACCTAAAAGCAGCAAGCTCTGTTCAATCAAAAACTAATCTAACAAAACAACACAACAAGGTAATGGCGGAAAACTGGCTCACCTTTATGAAGGTGGCCGAAGTATTTTATTTTTAAATATGAAGTTTTTTCTTAAAATTTTCAATAAAATTAAATACTTTCCAAAGACTAGTTTTTTGAGTGAAGGTGCGGCCTTAAAAAAGCGCCGCAACTATTAATCATAAAACAAATTACTTAAGAACACAACTGACATAAGAGAACACAACTGACATAAGAGAGATACATGACAATTATTAATATTGTTGTTTACTAAACACATAGAAAAAGGTGTACATGACAATCATAAGTGCACAACTTCATGTTCAAACAAACACCAATCACTGGGATGGGTAGGGTGGGAAAAAACAAATGTTTTGATCGAATTAAAATGGCGTCTGAAATTTTTTTTCTGTCAGCCTGAAATGGCTTGTGCGCAGACTCATCGCTCAAACCAAATCACGTGACATGATCAGCCAATCAAATATTAAATAATATCATCGAACGCGGGAAATACGAATCGTGTAAAAAATCGTCTATTACATAGACTCTTTATTTTTCCACTTCTTCGTAAGTAAAAGCCACCTAAAAGCAGCAAGCTCTGTTCAATCAAAAACTAATCTAACAAAACAACACAACAAGGTAATGGCGGAAAACTGGCTCACTTTTATGAAGGTGGCCGAAGTATTTTATTTTTAAATATGAAGTTTTTTCTTAAAATTTTCAATAAAATAAAAAATTTCCAAAGACTAGTTTTTTGAGTGAAGGTGCGGCCTTAAAAAAGCGCCACAAAGCTTCATATTATCTCCAAAAAATATCTTGATCATTCTTTACTATATGAAGCTGCCGCCACCCTTGCAGTTATTAGGTTATTTCTACAGACTTGACTCAAATAATTTGG
This sequence comes from Pecten maximus, assembly GCF_902652985.1. Classification (NCBI taxonomy): domain Eukaryota; kingdom Metazoa; phylum Mollusca; class Bivalvia; order Pectinida; family Pectinidae; genus Pecten; species Pecten maximus. The sequence goes on along the minus strand of NC_047018.1, from coordinate 15,394,796 downwards.
TTTGGTTTATTGTCCTATCAACAGTTATGTTCATTTAAGGTAGCAGACCACAGACACTGCCTGGTCATTGGGTGTTTTTTTTTTTTTTTTTTTTTGTAAAAAGCAATTAACTCCTGTATGATGATATGCATTAAAAATGTGTGTGTGTGTGTGTGTGTGTGGGGGGGGGGGGGGGGGGGGGTCCATTTAAGGATGGTCTCCCGTGCGTGCGTATGTGTGTTTTGGGAGGCCGCAGCATGTTCGTGTTAAGTCTCCATGTGATAGGCCGGAACTTTTGCCGATTTATAGAGCTACCTCACTGAAGCATACTGCAGAAGACAACCAGCAGGACACCCCACCCGGTCACATAATACTGACAATAGGTACACCGCAACCTGCCATTTTGTTATCGGATACAACGTTATATGAAATAAAAGTGGAAATAAAATGCCTTTTAATACGTAATATGTTTTATTAAGGGACATTTTTTGTTGTTGTCGTGGTTGCCAGATGTTGTTTGCAAGCATTAACAAAGACAAAAATTAAAAAAAACCCATTAAACACATTTAGGGCACCGCTGATATCGCTCTTCGATTTCTTACCTCATTACCGGCGCGTCGCGTGCGTCATTTTTCATTGGCGGACCGCGTGTTGCGCTTTTCAATGCCATTGCGTTAAATGAGCCCACTTTCGTTTTCTCTAGAGACATAAAACAAATGCATGCCGACGATTCGTATTTTTCAACGGTAGTTTTCGTTTTCTTGTATCTTGTGACTTTCGATTCGAGATTGCTGTTGAAATACTTTGATCGATCGTTTTTATACAGTTGTGTGATCGCACAACGCTCCAAAAACATCGTGCGCACAAATGTGCGATACAAACCGCACAACTGTGCGATGTAAACCGCACGGCTAACGATAGGGTTATAAATATTACGGAATAACTAGTTATACGAAAAGATACACGAAACAAGAGATCCCAGAGGGATCTTGGCGCCCACCATTGAATGATCTTCATAGGTTCCATGTCAGATTGATCTTTTCTCTACTTTTCCCTTCATTTTACTAATCTGTGCAAATTGAGACATCCTTCCAGTACTTTTCAAACAAGGGAATCCTAGCTATATAAGAAATTTGAGATTTAACGATAATGGCTGTTTGTTTGCCAGGTTGTTTTCAGGACAGACTGGTCCAAAAATGCAATACAAGGGACCAAGGGGAACCTACTTATGAAATTTGAGAAAGATCCATTCAGTACTTTCTCAGAAATAGCGATAACAATCTTCAATTGTCAAAATCCAAGATGGCTGCCTGTCGGCCATGTTGTTTTCCGATTGGTCTCAAAACGCAATATGCATAACTAGGCACCAAGGGGAACCTTCATATGAAATTTGAGAAAGATCCCTTCAGTACTTTCTCAGAAATAGCGATAACAATCTTCAATTGTCAAAATCCAAGATGGCTGCCTGTCGGCCATGTTGTTTTCCGATTGGTTTCAAAACGCAATATGCATAACTAGGCACCAAGGGGAACCTTCATATGAAATTTGAGAAAGATCCCTTCAGTACTTTCTCAGAAATAGCGATAACAATCTTCAATTGTCAAAATCCAAGATGGCTGGCTGTCGGCCATGTTGTTTTCCGATTGGTCTCAAATCGCAATATGCATAACTAGGCACCAAGGGGAACCTACATATGAAATTTCAGAAAGATCCCTTCAGTACTTTCTCAGAAATAGCGATAACAATCTTCAATTGTCAAAATCCAAGATGGCTGCCTGTCGGCCATGTTGTTTTCCGATTGGTCTCAAAACGCAATATGCATAACTAGGCACAAAGGGGAACCTACATATGAAATTTGAGAAAGATCCCTTCAGTACTTTCTGAGAAATAGCGATAACAAGAATTGTTTACGGACGGAGGGACGGAGGGACGGACGACGGACCACGGACGCAGGGCGATTTGAATAGCCCACCATCTGATGATGGTGGGCTAAAAATTGAAACTATGATATAAGATGGTCGCTTTTATATATACGTGCTGCATAACAATTGTTTTTATTCATGGAACATGTATGACCTGTATGATAAAACACTTAATGATTTGCGAATTTAATCAAGAGAAAAGGCTCATACACAGGCTAATAAAATGTTGTACTTGTCATCGAAAAACTGCCCTGCAGGTAGGGCGTAAGAATTGTACCTGCTGCCCCCAATGCATGATCGTAAGAGGCGACTAAATTTGGGATCTTATCTTTTCTCTTCTTAACAACTTTCTTCTTCCTAATGTCTCCCTTGACAATGCCTCACTTTTGGCCTTTAGTTGAGCGTTCGCCCCTGTGAGGAAGGCTTTGGGTTCTGTCCCCTGGCCGAGACATACAAGAGTCTTTAAAAATGGTAGTTGCTACTCCTGCTTAGCGCTCAGCGTATTTGGAGTGGAACGACTGGTTCGCCCGTTGTCAGTATAATGTGACCGGGTGGGGTGTGCTGCTGGTTGTCTTCGGCAGTATGCTTCAGTGAGGTAGCACTATAAATCGGCAAAAGTTCCGGCCTATCACAAGGAGACTTAACACGAACATACCGCAGCCTCCCAAAACACACATACGCACTCACCACACGCATGCATGTCGCACGCACGGGAGGCCGTCCTTAAATGACCTTAGCTGTTAATAGGACGTTAAACAAAATAAATCAAACCAAACCAAACCAAAGACATCGAAAAAACAAAAATTGAATGAAACAAGGAGTAGAGCTTGAAAATAAAAATCAACAAATAATATCACTGAATAAACAATTATCAAAACTAACTGACCAACTGAATACTTTTGAGGAAGAAAATAAAGATATGCCAACAAAGTAAAATTATACTAATAGATATACTGATCATGTCAGGTCATGTGTTATGGAGTTACATGGGATGGATATACCAACAAACAAAATATCAAATGTAATAAAATCTGTAAGTGATTCGATATTTCATGCAGAGTGTCATGTTCCTTCAAGAACAATTCAAAACATATGTGATGAAAGCCATGTTGTCGCTAAACAGCATGTTAGTGAGGTTTTGAGTTCAGCAAATAATTATGATATTTTTACCGATGGAACAGGGAGGGATGGAAAAAAAGTACTTAATGCCGGAATTCACACTAAAGATTCAACGCTGGTGTTTGGATTTAAGGCAGTTGCACGTAAAGATAGTCAAACTGTTGCAAACGTATTCAAAGACTTTATTACAGAGCCTGCAGAAATGATACATTCATCCGTCAATTCAATATTTTCGTCCTTGGCAGCTATGATGTCAGACATATCAAGTGTTATGAAAAAGGCAAATAAGATTTTAGATGAATGGAGAACTGAGCAATTATCTACAAATTGTGAAAGTGAAAATGAAATTACACGGTTAAATTTCTTTTATTGTTCAGCGCATGTGTTGTTGGGATTCCATAATGAAATTGTTACATGTCTTGAAGGTATAAAACACAATCATATTGGTAGGGATGCAAATGCTAAATTACGAGATTCAGTAACTCTTCGGAACCTCCAGCTGTTCGACTTATCAGAACAGCTTCTGAATTTTTTTTGGCCCAGATGAGATGAAAAAAATGGATGTCGTCAGCAATGGCTAGCGTACATGGCCATCAACAATAAAAGCAGTAAAATAATTAATTATCGCGGAAATCGATTCAATAATATATTTACTGGTGCTGTGGCTGTCCATCACCATGCTTCGGATATTAAGGATTTTTTAAGTAATTACACGGAGTCACCAAAAATGAAATTGCAATCTGTTTTACTAGATATGTCATCATCTGAGGTATTGTCACAGGTTGCTGCTCTGGCTCTTCTGTCTGTCGTCGTTGCAGATCCATTTTGAGATTTGATAAATAGCAGTGAACATTATTTAGATTTATATAAATACATTGGCCCTTTACACCAAAAACTTAAAATATGGTTTGAAGCACCAGATGCCTTGTTACAAGACGACATGGCACCAAGTTTTGAAAATTTTCCACACAGTTCAACTGGTTATACAAATGTTTTAGCGACATGTAAGATTCTGCCAGATATTACGAAAAATTTAAAATGTATTTGTACAAGTTTAACTAAAGTTGTAGAAAGGCAGCTTAAAGACCAGCTTCCTTCTGGGATGTTTGGAGAAGCTTCTAGCATCCTCGAACGCAATAGAACTCAACAATTTGGTTTGGTTTATTTTGTTTAGCGTCCTATCAACAGCGAAGGTCATTTAAGGACAGCCTCCCGTGCGTGCGACATGCATGCGTGTGGCGAGTGCGTATGTGTGTCCTGGGAGTTTGGTTTGGTTTATTTTGTTTAACGTCCTATTAACATCTAAGGTCATTTAAGGACGGCCTCCCGTGCGTGCGTCGAGTGCGTATGCGTGTCTTGGGAGGCTGCGGTATGTTCGTGTTAAGTCCCCTTGTGATAGGCCGGAACTTTTGCCGATTTATAGTGCTACCTCACTGAAGCATACTGCCGAAGACACCCAGCAGGACACCCCACCCGGTCACATTATACTGACAACGGGCGAACCAGTCGTCCCACTCCTTGTATGCTGAGCGCAAAGCAGGAGCAGCAACTACCATTTTCAAAGTCTGGTTTGGTTTATTTTGTTTAACGTCCTATTGACAGCTATTTTTAAAGACTCTGGTATGTCTCGGCTAGGGGAAAGAACCCAAAGCCTTCCTCACAGCGACGAACGATTAACTAAAGGCCAAAAGTGAGGCATTTTCAAGTTAGGAAGAATAAAGTTGTTCAGAAAGAAAAGACAAGATCCCAAATTTAGTCGCCTCCTACGATCATGCAATTGGGGCAGCAGGTACAATGCTTACGCCCTACCTGCAGGGCATTGTTTTAACACCTAAAATAAAGAAATTGGTTCCGAATGTTATATTTTCGGATTTTCCGAAAGTGTGTACCTTTACACCAGAAATTTAGTTTTGCCTACAGCGATGAAGGTGAAGGTAAGATTGCGGAAAAACTTAATGTACAACAGATGTCCAAAAAAAGACCAATTCTATCATTGAGATAAGAGATATTTAATTTCTAAAAAGGGACTTATCACACGCATGCATGTCGCAAGCACGGGAGGCCATCCTTAAATGACCTTGGCTATTGATAGGATGTTAAACACATAAAACCCAAAACCGAGCCTCCGTGAAGTTGAACATCATCTGGCAAGTTAGCGACTCTGATCTGACCGGTTTGACATGGAATCTGTTTCGCAAGAATTGTCCTTGGAATAATTTTCTCCTACTATCAAGACGACATTTATAATTTAAGAGCTGATACTCTTCTGAACAATCGAGTATATCCGGTACTTGTTCAACGCGCATTACTTCAAATGATATCGGTATGTCTGCGCAGAAAAAATGCTTTAATTTTAAACAATCATACATTGTGCTATTTTGAAAATTTTACATCTTCACACATAAATTGAATATATGATAACGCCAATTTGCTTTGGCAAAAATATTTAATTATGTATAATGACATCCTTCCCGCGCCATATACCGCTGCCTCCCAAAATACACATACGCACTCACCACAGCCGCCAGGCCGTCCTTAAATGACCTTCGCTGTTGATAGGACGTTAAACAAATAAAACCAAACCAATTATACATAAAATATGACAGATTATGAGCAAGACAGCGTTATTGAATGACTTATTGTCATACACATGTAAACAAAGTAGCATCATCAAAGTCAAAATACAGTACAATACAAAGCAGGCCCCTGATGAATCGGGGATTTTTTTTCTGCATCTTCTAATTAACAGAAACTGAAAAGATCAAAATGTATCTTCTGCCCCATAATTTTTCCTTTCTTTCCTCACTATTGTTATCTTGTGTTTTGATATCAAACTCCATGGTTAGTTGGTTACCTCATAAAGATGCAGAACACCACCCCAGTTTCATTATTCTTTGATAGTAAAAACATCCTTCATATATCTCCTGTGCTGATTAATAATAGTAGCGTTGTCCACTCTAAAAGAATTAACTTGCTACATCAGAATTAGAAGTGTTGGATTGGCTCGCAGGTTATCAGACTAATTGTGAATGAAATGGGTGACTAGTTGATATCAGCATTTTTAGCCCACCATCATCAGATGGTGGGCTATTCAAATCGCCCTGCGTCCGTGGTCCGTGGTCCGTCCGTCCGTCCGTCCGTAAACAATTCTTGTTATCGCTATTTCTCAGAAAGTACAGAAGGGATCTTTCTCAAATTTCATATTTAGGTTCCCCTTGGTGCCTTGTTATGCATATTGCATTTTGAGACCAATCTGAAAAAAACATGGCCGACAGGCAGCCATCTTGGATTTTGACAATTGAAGGTTGTTATCGCTATTTCTCAGAAACTAATGAGGGGATCTTTCTGAAATTTCATATGTAGGTTCCCCTTGGTGCCTTGTTATGCATATTGCATTTTGAGACCAATCTGAAAAAAACATGGCCGACAGGCAGCCATCTTGGATTTTGACAATTGAAGTTTGTTATCGCTATTTCTCAGAAACTAATGAGGGGATCTTTCTGAAATTTCAGATGTACTTTTCCCTTGGTGCCTAGTTATGCATATTGCATTTTGAGACCAATCTGAAAACAACATGGCCGACAGGCAGCCATCTTGGATTTTGACAATTGAAGTTTGTTATCGCTATTTCTCAGAAACTAATAAGGGGGTCTTTCTGAAATTTCATATGTAGGTTCCTCTCAGTGACTAGTTATGCACATTGAATTTTGAGACTAATCGGAAAACAACATGGCCGACAGGCAGCCATCTTGGATTTTGACAATTGAAGTTTGTTATCGCTATTTCTCAGAAACTAATAAGGGGGTCTTTCTGAAATTTCATATGTAGGTTCCTCTCAGTGACTAGTTATGCACATTGAATTTTGAGACTAATCGGAAAACAACATGGCCGACAGGCAGCCATCTTGGATTTTGACAATTGAAGTTTGTTATCGCTATTTCTGAGAAAGCACTGAAGGGATCTTTCTGAAATTTCATATGTAGGTTCCTCTTAGTGACTAGTTATGCACATTGAATTTTGAGACTAATCGGAAAACAACATGGCCGACAGGCAGCCATCTTGGATTTTGACAATTGAAGTTTGTTATCGCTATTTCTCAGAAACTTATGAAGGGATCTTTCTGAAATTTCATATGTAGGTTTCCCTCAGTGCGTAGTTATGCATATTGCATTTTGAGACCAATCGAAAAACAACATGGCCGACAGGCAGCCATCTTGGATTTTGACAATTGAAGATTGTTATCGCTATTTATCAGAAATTGCTGAAAGGATCTTTCTGAATTTCATTTGTAGGTTGCCCTCTGTGTCTAGTTATGCATATTGGATTTTGAGACCAGTCAGAAAACAACCTGGCTGACAGGCAGCCATCTTGTATTTTGAAAATTGAAGTTTGTTATCGCTATTGTACAGAAAGTACTGAAGGGATTTTTCTCAAATTTCATATGTAGGTTCCCCTTGGTCCCTGGTATTGCATTTTGGGACCAATCGGAAAACAACATGGCCGACAGACAGCCATTATCGCTAAATCTTAAATTTTATATATAGGTTGCCCTTGTTTGAAAAGTACTAGAGGGCTGTTTCTGAATTTACACAGATTGGTAAGACTTAGAGGAAGGGAAAAGTAGAGAAAAGATCAACCTGACATGGAACCTATAAAGATCATTCAATGGTGGGCGCCAAGATCCCTCTGGGATCTCTTGTTTATATTGTTTTCCTTTTAACATTCTAGTTGAAGTTTTGTGTTTTCTTTCAGTGGATGTAATCTGGTGATGTTTGGCCCTAGATGACTCACATTGTCGACGGGTCGTAAAACAATACAATACAGGACGAGATACCCTATTGGATGTCGTGGGCGGTATTATTCATTGAGACATGCCTTTGTGCTTCCACAAGAAGGCAAACATGGAAATACCACAACCTCCAAAATACATGCACTCACAGCACACATGCATCTCTTGCTCTTGTGACCTGACGTCCTGACTGCAGTATCCTTCAGTGAGGTAGCAGTATAAATCGGCTAAAGTTTCTGACAATCATAAGGAGACTTAACAGGAAGATACCGCAGCTTAAATGGCATTAGCTGTGGATAGGACGTTAAACAATAATAAACCAAATCAAACCAATTTCTGACACAGGCGATGTCGTCAATACATAACTATAGCTGTTTTAAGGCGTAAAAACAATACAAGAACAAAGCAAAACTTACCAAACAAATATCAAAATTAACCGCATCATGGCCTGATACAAACTCTGGAAGAAGTCTACAAGAGGTTTGGCCTTGTCTTCCATACTGGAGAGTACACATCCAATAAAGATAGAGGCTACAATTAGTCCGAGCATGTTGGTCCCCGGGATAGATATAACCTTGATGACGTCGGTAGTTGTGAAGTTAACTGGAATAGGGAAAAGTTAGGAATTAAGTCAATATTGGGGACAATCGTTCGGTGTAATTAAATATTTAAGTCTTAAATCACTAAAAATGAAATCGTAATGCTTATATTCAAGGATATGAAAGGCAGTTATTTTCTGTTAGATAATGTATTAAGGTTTTAAAGAAAATGATATTTTTCCAACATGCCTTCCTGTAATAACTGAATAAGTAACCATCAAAATCATTTGTTAGTTACTTTAACAGGTATTGATATATATAGTTCTGTACTGTTTTCAACATTATTCTTTCTTGCCTGTAACAGAAATTCTTTTATCGCATTTTTGCCTGTGAAATTTAGAAATTTATCAACTTAATAAAACTTTTGCAGTGAAAATGCAAGTTGTTCGGTTTTGACCAATCACAGCGAACCTTTGTATTCACCTCATTCAATTTTTCCAATTGAAGCAAAGATAGATAAATTGGTTATTTTGCTGTAATTCTGAAATGTTCAGACTAGATTTTGACAAAATACTCACTTGGCGTTAGCTTTTCGTCCGATAACAGCAGAAAACGATTAAATTGCGTTGAGCAGTCCTTTCAAAATGGCGCCGTCAAGTTGACATGGAGTAACATCACAAAGAGATGACGTCAAGAATTATGTTACCGATTCACTGCACTTTTTGACACTAGTAATTTTTCGATTTTTTAACTTTTGTTTTTATGTATATAAAATACGATAAAAATAATTACACGAAAAATATTGAAATATTTTATATATTAAACGGAAAACCATTCAATATCTTCTATATCTTAATATTACATTTTGTATATCGGAAAAATATCAATAAAAAATACCGATCAATTTCAACAGTTAAAATATTATGTTCTCGTTTTTGGTATTAACTATTTGTCTTCCTTCTTTGTAATCGTCCTCTTTACATCAATTCTGTAATACCGTCAATTAATCACTTGTCAGGGTCAATTAGTTTAGTTTCCTCTGAACGAAGTAATATTGTGTCCGTTAGACCAGTACGTTTTTTTTTATTATTATGAATCGAAATGTAATGTTTCATATACTACAGAGAGTATCATATTTATTACGGTTGATAAGAACAGCAAGATCAGCATTAGTAAAGAGAATGGTTAAAACAAAAACCTGTTCTTGGCCCATTTCTTGTAACATTGGCATTCGTATGGTTAAAATCGAAGGGTGCGATTTTAATGGGAATTTCCACATTTCGTAAAGACAGCACGGATTGTTTCTGAAATAAACGTTATCTAAATCATACAGTTATCACAAAAACATGTTGTTATGCAATTTGCTAATATTTAACCTAAAAAATGTGTATATACTATCGTCGTAGGCAATATAGGACTGTAAAGAATAATAAAACATTACCTTTGAAAGTGTTGCTTCCACCAAGTTATCCGGAAAAGCGTTTCTGCAACGAAATGATTCGAAAATGATTACATCCGACATGCTAACATCGTGGTATAACAAGTAATAATAAAAACGAGGAATTATTGAATATTTCAGAAAACAACACATCCACGGTCACTGCATTATATTTGTATGATAATATTGTTGATGTTTAATGACTTAATCTATAACACCAAGTTCAAACACGTAATTGTCCGATTACAATCTTTATCTGCGGATAGACTACTGAGGATTAAACAACAAACAAGAGGTCCATAGGGCCTGTATCGGTCACCTGGTTGGATTAGACCAAATGTCAAAATAATGTTCATGTTCAATTCGTTTTATTTGTCAATCTCAAACAATGCTAAATATGGTTATGGTGTGGGGATCCCAACTTAAAGAAATAACGAAGTCCAGACTCTCTAAGGGTCTGAAAGACCTCAGGAATTGTTTTTAGAAAATCCATTTATAACTTTATGACTAGTAGCGATTTAAAGGAATTACCTCTATTTCCCCTATGGGGCCCCCGCCTCTTCGGCCCCTCGGGGGTCAGAGTCACCATTTACGCAAACTCTGTTCCCCTTCCTCCAATGATGTTTCTGTCAAAATCGGATTCAAATCCTTTCATAACTTTATGACTAGTAGCGATTTAAAGGAATTACCTCTATTTCTCCTATGGGGCCCCGCCCCTTTAGCCCCACTAGGGTCAGAGTCACCATTTATGCAAAATCTATTCCCTTTCCCCCAATGATGTTTCTGACCAAATTGGGTTCAAATCCTTTCTTAACTTTATGACTAGTAGCGATTTAAAGGAATTACCTCTATTTCCCCTATGGGGCCCCGCTTCTTTGGCCCCTCCGGGGACAGAGTCACCATTTATGCAAAATCTGTTCCCCTTCCCCCAATGATGTTTCTGACCAAATTGGGTTCAAGTCCTTTCATAACTGTATGACTAGTAGCGATTTAAAGGAATTGCCTCAATTTCCCCTATTGGGGCCCCGCCCCTCAGGCCCCTTGGGGGTCAGAGTCACCATTTATGCAAAATCTGATCCCCTTCAGCCAAAGATGTTTTTGACCAAATTTGGTCAAAATTCAATAAGAAATTTTTGACTAGTAGCGATTTGAAGCAAATGTTGACGGACGACGGACACCGCGACATGGCATTAAGCTCAGCGGACCTTCGGTCCAGGTGAGCTAAAAATAGGGAAAAAAAAAAAAAAAATGGAGGAGGTTTCGTAACTTCCAAACCAGATATAAACAAGGAGCTGCAAAGCTTGGCTTTATCCCCCGCGCCTCGCAGTTGGTATGAAAACCCAAATACATGTATATATCAAGCTCAAAGTAAGAGTTATTAAGGAAAAAGTAATTTTGTATTTTTGATTAAGTCTCCATGGTGACAGAAAAAATGCCGAAATTGGAAGGTCCGTAATAGCAAAAGGCACAACTAGGGCATGAGTCTGATATATACAGAAAGTTTCAAGGAGCTGCGTTGAACGGTTATGGAGTTATAGCCCGGAAACAAAAGGAAACAGTAATTTGGTATTTTTGACTAAGTTTCCATGGTGACAGAAAAAATACCGAAAATGGAAGGTCCGCAATAGCAAAAGGCACAACTAGGGCACTAGTCGGATATATACAGAAAGTTTCAAGGTGCTGCGTTGAACGGTTATGGAGTTATAGCCCGGAAACAAAAGGAAACAGTAATTTGGTATTTTTGACTAAGTTTCCATGGTGACAGAAAAAATACCGAAAATGGAAGGTCCGCAATAGCAAAAGGCACAACTAGGGCACTAGTCGGATATATACAGAAAGTTTCAAGGAGCTGAATTGAACGGTTATGAGTTATAGCCCGGAAAAGAATCCCGGCCGGACACACGGACGGACGGACGGAGCCCAATTTAATATCCCCCGTAAACGCGTTTCGCGGGGGATACAAAATCAGGCGCTGCAGGTAGGGCGTAAGAATTGTACCTGCTGCCCACATTGCATGATCGTAAGAGGCGACTAAATTTTGGATCTTATCTTTTCTATTCTTTCTGAACAACTTTCTTCTTCCTAATGTCTCCCTTGACAATGCCTCACCTTTGGCATTTTGTTAAGCGTTCGCCCCTGTGAGGAAGGCTTTGGGTTCTGTCCCCTTGCCGAGACATACCAGAGTCTTTAAAAATGGTAGTTGCTACTCCTGCTTAGCGCTCAGCATATTGGGAGTGGGACGACTGGTTGGCCCGTTGTCAGTATAATGTGACCGGGTGGGGTGTGCCTGCTGGGTGTCTTCGGCAGTATGCTTCAGTGAGGTAGCACTATAAATCGGCAAAAGTTCCGGCCTATCACAAGGAGACTTAACACGAACATACCGCAGCCTCCCAAAACACACATACGCACTCACCACACGCATGCATATCGCACGCACGGGAAGCCGTCCTTAAATGACCTAAGCTGTTAATAGGACGTTAAACAAAATAAACCAAACCAAACCCTTGTTAAAGTTGGTCTTCTGATGCGCTCTATGTCAAAAAATTATATGAATGCGGGAAAACCCCCCTCGAAAGTTGCAAATAGCCCGATGATGCAATTTTACGGTAATTTAATGAACTATCCATTATAATGAACAAACATATTTCTCGCAAATAAGACTACTTATATGTTATAGATTTAAGGTTTGTATTCAAAAACTCAGTTTTTAACATTGATTTTTTCCATTTTGAAAACGGTCACCGTTAGGTCGAGACAGGCCAATATGCGCCATACCTCTTTCATTCAATTTGACATCGCCCATCAGGCCCTGGAGTCCGTCAGGGCAAACTTGTTCATACCATCAAATTGTCATCCCATGATGATAATGTTAACCAAGTTAGAAGGAATTCCGATAGAAATCAAACAAATGATAGTAAAAAACAAAATTTCCCTAATATACTTATATAAACTAAAGTAACGTTTACCTACTCCACAGGGGCAAATGGGAAACCCCAGGGTCATGAATTCACAATTGTGGTTAAGCACCTCTAAGACCCGTCCATCTATGAAGAGTATTTGGTTCTACCTTATTTGGGTGTTGAGAAGAAATTTTTTGAAATTTCAGCTAATAAGACAGTTTTTTGCCCTGGGGGTCAGTCACGACCAATATGTGCATACTATCAAACTGTCAATTTCTTCGAACTCATCAGAAATCTTGCTGATATATATAGCTGCATACCAAATTCCAATATATTTGGTTGATATTTACTCCTGTTATCGTGTTCACAAGGTCCAATATTAATATTATTTCAAACTTGTCCGAGATCTTGTTGATGTATGGCTGCATACAAAGTTCCATTAAATTTGGTTGGTATTTATCCTATTATCATTTTCACTAGATTCAATAATAGTATTATTACAAAAAGCAATAACTCTGTAAGTTACTGTCGAACAATTTCCATTTTCGGACTCGTCCGAGATCTTACTGATATCAGAATACGTACCAAGTTTCATTAATCTCGGTTAACATTTACTCTAGTTATTTCAAGTAAAATTTAACGGAAGACTCCGGACAAAGACTGGCAATAGGTCACCATGATCAATGGTCAGGTGACCTAAAAAATATCTTTACATGTGTTTTAACATCGATACTGTTGCCTTACGATTGTAACAATAAAACTAATTTATCAATTATATTGAAAACGATGACTTTTTGAGGGTTCGTTTCAGACAATGCCGGTTTCATATTAAGGTCCGTCGCTACATGAAGACAAAGATTCCATCAGAAGAAACACCAATAGGACTTATATACCATAATACCATATACCATAATACCATAATCAATAAGTTCCTCGGGGTTTCTTTCCTCGATTTTAAAGAAATATTGATATTACCTTATCATATCCAAAAGTGCATCAAGTTGACTGGTTCCTTTTGAGATTTCCGAGGTGTCTTCTATTGTTTCCTTGCCGCTGGAGATGATCACAATACCAACTGTGCCAGTAATGACTGCAATCACCGTGGTGACCAGGTAGTATACTAGTGCCCTCAGTCCGATTCTTCCGGAAGTCTTCATCGACAACGAGGCTAGGGACGAGATGATACTGGAGACGACAAGAGGCACAGACACCATCTTTAGTGTATTAAGCATGATTTCTCCTGGGAACTTTAGGTAGAAAATGTTCCTTGTATCTGAAGGTGACCACATTGTTCTCACTACACAACCGAGAGCGATTCCGAATAGCATTGATGCTATGAGCAGTATCACAAGTAGGTTTCTCCGTACACATTTTGTCAAGAACTGTCTACGTCGTCTTAAAGTATCTCCTGCAGCCATCTGGGGATTAAAATATAAATAAATGTTCCGTAAATTGTAATTTCTATACTGTATACCGGCCTATCACAAGGAGATTTAACACGAACATACCGCAGCCTCCCAAAACACACATACGCACTCACCACACGCATGCATGTCGCACGCATAGGGAGGCCGTCCTTAAATGACCTTAGCTGTTAATAGGACGTTAAACAAAATAAACCAAACCAAACCTCAAAATATTCGTCCAATTAATGTACCGCTGCCCTGTAAGTGGGGCGTAACAGGCAACTATTTTTTCGATCTGATCTTTTCTCTTTCTGTTTCCTAACGTCTCAATTACAATGCCTCGCTTTTTTCCTTTAGTTTAGCCTTAGTTCGAGGAATGCTTTTTGTCAGTTTAAAGTGACCAGGTTGGGTGTCTTCGACTGTATACGTCAGTGAGGTAGTGTAACGTTTAGAAATGGGTCAGTCACTAATTCAACACGATCCTGGTAAGTGACTAGCCTACAGCTGCAAATATATACAAATATTACTACTATTTGGTAGCTTTCAATAAATTGGTTTCGTTTATTTCGTTTAACGTCCTATTAACAGCTAAGGTCATTTAAGGACGGCCTCCCGTGCGTGCGACATGCATGCGTGTGGCGAGTGCATATGCGTGTTTTGGAGGATGCGGTATGTTCGTATTAAGTCTCCTTGTGATAGGCCGGAACTTTTGCCGATTTATAGTGCTACCTCACTGAAGCATTCTGCCGAAGACACCCAGCAGCACAACCCACCCGGTCACATTATACTGACAACGGGCGAACCAGTCGTCCCACTCCAAATATGCTGAGCGCTAAGCAGGAGTAGCAACTACCATTTTTAAAGACTCTGCTATGTCTCGACGGCTAGGGGACAGAACCAGAAGCCTTCCTCGCAGCGGCGAACGCTCAACTAAAGGCCAAAAGTGAGGCATTGACAAGGGAGACATTAGGAAGAAGAAAGTTGTTCAGAAAGAAGAGAAAAGATAAGATCCCAAATTTAGTCGCCTCTTACGATCATGCAATGGGGGCAGCAGGTACAATGCTTACACCCTACCTCTACAGTCGATTTTCCCTGCAGGTAGGGCGTAAGAATTGTACCTGCTGCCCCCATTGCATGATCGTAAGAGGCGACTAAACTTGGGATCTTATCTTTTCTCTTCTTTCTGAACAACTTTCTTCTTCCTAATGTCTCCCTTGACAATGCCTCACTTTTGGCCTTTAGCTGAGCGTTCGCCGCTGTGAGGAAGGTTTTGGGTTCTGTCCCCTAGCCGAGACATACCAGAGTCTTTAAAAATGGTAGTTGCTACTCCTGCTTAGCGCCCAGCATATTTGGAGTGGGACGACTGGTTGGCCCGTTGTCAGTATAATGTGACCGGGTGGGGTGTGCTGCTGGGTGTCTTCGGCAGTATGCTCCAGTGAGATAGCACTTTAAATCGGCAAAAGTTCCGGCCTATCACAAGGAGACTTAACACGAACATACCACAGCCTCCCATAACACACATACGCACTCGCCACACGCATACATGTCGCACGCACGGGAGACCGTCCTTAAATGACCTTAGATGTTAATAGGACGTTAAACAAAATAAACCAAACCAAACCAATCTCATCATGGTCATAATTAATGTAGTGTTCCTCTAAAACGTGCTTGTCCTTGCCTATGATGATTGACTCGGCCCGTACATACATACATCTATCACTATGAATAATTGCCGGTCTTCACTGGTCGACTGTCCGTGTATGACCGCTGACTACAAGTATATTAGTGGTGGATCAATATATTGATAACCGGTATATATCGGTAAAACAGGTCCTTTCGGTATATCGATACACAACGTCGGCTGAATCGATACACGGCACGTTTCTGAAAACTTACTTTCACTTTGCGTGTAGGTCGCCAAAACGTTTGTAATACACGTCTCTTGAAGCGTCTGTGTGACCGTGAGGCGCGAAAACGTTAACAACATGCCGCCTGCGAAATCCCAGGTGTGGGCATATTTTAAAAAGATCAACAATGATGTTGCGAGCTGCGACATTTGTAAGCTCAATGTGGCCATGTCAAGGGGGACTACAAACCTAAGTACCCACCTAATCAGACACCATAAGATTAATGTTGCTGGGAAAGGTGGTGGGTCGTCTGAACACCATGAACATTACCTGTACCCTGTGTCAGCAGAGGATATGATGGGGTATAACCATTGATGCAAATAGTTCTGGCAAGCCTACACAGGTACTATTGTATCTGAATCACTGAAGCATAACGTTACAATACACAGCTGATTAGCTTTTCAAGGTCAAAATGGGCGATTCCATGTCATAAGGGGTAGACAGTTATTCATTTAATCAAAACAGCATCTTTTTAGCTTAAGTTGAATTCTTTTTACATTATGATGTCTGTTTTTTCTTTTCGGCTTAAGTTGAAATCTTTTTAACTTAAGCTAAAAAAACTTTTTTTGCATTATGTCTTTATTCAGCTTCAGCTGAAATGATTTCAACTTAAGCTGAAAAGATTTTAGCTTAAGGTAAAAAGATTTCAACTTAAGACAAATTAATGTGCATTATTCAGCTGAAGCTGAAATCTTTTTAACTTAAGTCAAAAAACTATTTGACTTAAACTACATAGGTATTAAATATTAAAACGGCTTGCCATATACGGCCGCGGCGTCAGCCTCCCGCTCTGACTCAGGTAAGATGTCGTCAATTAATTGATACAAATATTATTTTACAAAATTTGATGAGAGAAATCGGCGTTTATTTTAATTGACATTATTCAATTTTGACTTCAAATGTAGTTTAAAGATAATACAATGGCCCTATGGAGTCCATGTATCATGGTCTGCCTATGCTACAACTACAGTAGGTAGGGCCTAGCGGATTCGCTTTTGAAATAAATTTACACTTTGTACCTTTTTACGAGGTCTGCCTAGTGCCTATTAGTGAATATGTACAGATTTAATTCATATATAACCTGGAAAACAATACTTTGAATTGAAGACATTTAAGTATTACATATGCAGATAGCCAGATACTGTAATACTAGTACTCAGTACTAGTAGTACTAGTATTTTACTAGATCCACAGACATATTTCAGTTAAAATTCATAAATATTGCATGTATACTGTACTTGTACATGGCATGGAAAATAAAAACAATCTAGACAATAACTTATTAAATATCATATTAAATATAAATAAATAAATACTTCATATTTAATTATTTAATTACAAAGTAAAAAATAAATGCAATTTTTTTTTAAATATTCAATATAATATATGATCAACAAATAAAACAATATATGTAATTCTTTGCAGCTGGCAGCAAATTCAGCAATGAGATAAAAAGTCAAAATCCCTGGAGCCTGTCCAGATCTGTACAAATGCCAAAGGCCAAATCAAATGACATCACAAATGCAATATTAAATTACATCATACATGACCTTCGCCCAAAACAAAATTGATTGATAACTTGATAAGTGTACTCACTGTACTGTAGGCTGGATGGATAGTGGATTACATTTCATGAAGCAACACTATTGTATTTGTCTTAAATTACATTAGATCACATTTCCCCCAAAAAAGTGAAATAAATAAAATATTTGGAATGACGTTAATGAACTAGATAATTAATTTTAAATGTTAATCTATTTCAGGACACTCTTGCAGACTCTGGATATCAGATACAGGGCTCCTAATCGCCACACTGTCAGTGACACACTGATACCTGCAGTGCTACAACAGGAGAAGGAGAAGCTGTTTTTGGAGTTGTCGCAGGCAAAAGGGGTTTCACTGACGTCCGATGCCTGGACATCTCGTGCAACAGAGTCATATATAACAATCACATGCCACTTCGTCAGGGACTGGGAGCTCAAATCAAAGGTGTTGCAAACTTAGAACTTTTCAGGGAGTCACACAGGAGAGAATGTAGAGGTATTGAAGCTGGGATGTTTCGCCCACACACTGAATCTAGCTTCAAACAAGGCACTTGACATTCCATCTCTCCGAAATACTCTTGGCAAAGTCGGGTCTGTTGTATCCTTCTTCCACAAAAGTAATATCGCCACAGAATTACTCAAGAAAAACCAAGTTTGCCTGGGATTAGAGAAACCGACTCATCATAGACTGTAAAACACGGTGGAATTCGACATACCAAATGCTCAAACGTTTCCTAGAGCAGCAGCCTGCAAGCCTAGAAACATTACTGGATGACAAGATCAAGCAAAATGTCAAAGCTAGCTGTCAGCTGAATGGCGGACTCAGAAATCACATGTGAGGAGTTTGTCGTACACATGAAGGTCCTACTAGACATAACTACGTGGATGTGTGCTGAAAAAAGTTCAACAGCAGGTCTCATAATTGTGCTGTTAAACAAATTAAAGCAACTGCTTACACCTGAACAGAATGACTCCAATTTTGTGAAATCTCTGAAGACAGCAATAGGCAAGAACTTGAGTGGCAGATACACAGAGGAACAGTTAATAAAGTTTCTTGAGGAGGCATCACTCCTCGACCCAAGAACAAAGGGCAAACCATGCATAACAGCCGAGGCATGGGCAATAGTCACCGAGCATGTTACCGGTGCGATGCTGGCGAGTGCTGCAACTGTACGGGTTAAGCAGGAGAAAGATGACACTAGGCCTACACTTCTTCCAGTACTACCTGCACTTCCAGATATGGAAGATGACACTAGGCCTACACTTCTTCCAGTACTACCTGCACTTCCAGATATGGGATTAGATGAAAACAATGTAAGCAAACCATTAATTTGTAAACATAAATGACATAATATGATATGCCATCAATTATTTTAATTCAAACAGTTGAATTTGAACTTAAAACTTAAAAGACAACCATTTTTATTATCAGGTAATAATAATAAGTTAAGAACTTAACAGTATTTATGAAAAGCTTACCAGTTTACCACTTGAATATATATATATAATATATTTATTATTAAATTAATACTCTTATTAATAAGTTATAGTAACATCTTATATGATTAGATATCACTATCATATACAAATTTTGTCTTTGTGTAATTATTGTGAACAACTAAATAAATATGCATGATATTTTTTGTCTTCAAAGGCTGTTGAAGATGTGCTGTCCCTTCCTTCTAAGAGTCCTGACAAGAAGAAAAAATCAGTCTTGTCCGAGTTGTGTGATGATGATGTGCTAGTGATGGGGGAAACCGTATCGTTAACAGTCTCCGAGCAGGCTGAGAAGGAAGTTTCACTATACAGGGAAGCACCTAATTTACAGATGGACGACAATCCTCTACAATTTTGGAAAAATAATAGTTATCGATTCCCAAATTTGGCCATGTTAGCTGAAAAGTATGTGTGTGCAAGCAACGTCAGTTGCCTCAGAGCGTGTTTTCAGTACGACGGGGGACATTTTTTCAGCAACTAGGGCATGCCTGAAAACTGAACAAGTAGACGCCCTTGTGTTCTTGAAAAAGAACATGGAGTTTCAGTTTCACAAGTGAAATGAAAAAAAAAGATGATCATGCCCAATGCACACTTGACCTTGTTGACTTTATTGACTCAATAAATAATCTAGTCACTTACCTGCTTATTAGTATTCCTTCTGTCTGGGCTGCCTCCATTTAATATGGAAGTAATTGTTCTAAAAAATCTTTCGAAAACAAACAATGATAACTAAGTAGTCTTTATTAGTTTTAAAAATCATACAATAATGTAGATTTATATAAATAATTGATGAAATCAATGATATAAATAATGCATATTATTTAACATTTGACCAAAGGACTCTGAAACCAATAATGTACGACTGTACGTACAGATTTAAAGCAATGATCAAGACAGCAATACACATTGTGTATTAAAACCCAGTTAACCAATACGTAATGTATAGACACAAGAGGCCCAAGGGCCTTAACGGTCATCTGACTCTAAATTAAAGACCCTTATACTATTGTAGTATGCGTTCTCTGTAGCAGGCATAGTGGCACTGTGGGCCATGATGGCCATCTTGGAATTTGGATCAAACCGAAAAATAACAACAACACTTGATCAAGACTCAGGATCATTTCTGGTAAGTTATAGCTGAATCCCACAGGTGGAATTTGAGAAGGTTTTAAATAGGTGTTGTTCAGGAAAACCATGATTGCGCAATCATGTTACAAAATGGTCGCTGTGGCTGCCATGTCAAAGTTTTTACGAAGCCGAAAAATAACAACACTTTGTTGACTCTCCTTCCTTAACATCCTCACCAATTTTCTAGCTCATTGGCACCAGAGGAACTGGAGAAGAAGCTTAAAATGTGTTTTTCAAGATGGTTGCCATGGCGGCCATCTTGTATTTCTGGCCAACCTGAAAAATAACAACACTTCCTCAGGACCATCCCAGGGTCATTTCAGGCAAGTTTCAGCTCAATAGCACTGGTGAAACTTGAGAAGTTTCAAATGTGTTTTCAAAATGGCGGCTGTGGCGGCCATCTTGGATTTCAGACTGACCCGAAAAATAACAACACTTGGTCAGGACCAGCCCAGCATCATTTCAGGCAAGTTTCAGCTCAATCTCACTTGGAATTTTAGAAGAAGTTTTAAATAGTTGTTGTTTAGAAGAACCATAATTGCGCAATCACTTTACAAAATGGCCGCCATGGCTGCCATGTCAAAGTGTTTACGGGGTCAAAAAATAACAACACTTTGTTGCCTCTCCTTCTGTAACATCCTCACCAATTTCCAGCTCAATGGCACCAGTGGAACTGGAGAAGAAGTTTAAAATGTGTTTTTCAAGATGGTTGCCATGGCGGCCATCTTGGATTTGTGACCGACCCGAAAAATAACAACACTTCCTCAGGACCATCTCAGGATCATTTCTGGTAAGTAAGAGCTGAATCCCACTGGTGGAATTTGAGAAGAAGTTTCAAATGTGTTTTCAAAATGGCGGCTGTGGCGGCCATCTTGGATTTCAGACTGACCCGAAAAATAACAACACTTGGTCAGGACCATCCCAGCATCATTTCAGGCAAGTTTCAGCTAAATCCCACTGATGGAACTTGAGAAGAATTTTGAAATGTTAAAAGTTTACACACGGCGGACGGCGCACGACGCACGACGACGGAGGAAGCATGATGACTATAGGTCATCCTGACCCTAAGGGTCAGATGACCTAAAAATCTGATCAATAACCAGTACTAATGTATATACGGGGAGTTAAATAGTGACTAGCAATATTCAACATCTGACGCTCTGATAATTACGACTTAAACTTGTTGCTGACCTACGGCATGTTAGTTCATAACCACTAGACCGTTATCACTACTTATAGCGTGGTCACTGACATGCCAACCAACTGCCTCATGCTTGTAGTCGCCAACCAACTGGCTGACCTATCAGTGTTTGCCAAACACTACGTTTAAAGATACCCGTATAGCTCAAGTGCCAGTGATTTTCCGGCTTTCGGTATATGCTATATATTTTCATTACACTACCACTATAAATTGGCAAAAGTTCCGGACTATCACAAGGAGACGCGAACATACCACATCCTCACTCACAACACACATGCATGTCGCACGCATGGGAGGCCGTCCTTAAAGGACTGCTGCTGATAGGACGTTTTACAATAATAAAGCAAACAGTATAAACAAATGTACCGCTATATTTATATATTTCGTGGTAATAGCCATTTTTAAAAATACCAGTCGGGCAGGTAAAATATTGCCAGATTGTACTTTCTCGTCTTTAATACTCGCTCGAACAAAGCTCAGCCCATAGAGATGATTTGGAATAGTGGAAGTTAAGTAAAATGTATAAGGTGATCCACATTATAGCATTGTACAATAAAGTCAGTCGTGACAATACTCTCCATCAAACCTTATCTTTTACGTGACCGTGATGACCTGTCAATTGGACCGTTTAACACATTTTAAAGGATTGTATTGATTGGCAGCATACAGGCGATATATTCTATAACAGAGTAACAAGCCTTAAACTCGAAACCGTTTAAATATACACAATTTTGAACTATTAAAAAGCTGCCTGACTGTACCACAAGATACGTGAAACGATAGCAACATTCATCTGTTTAACTACATGTATACTAGCGGGAAAAAGAAAAGTGTCTTTCTGTGGCAAATCGGTGATTAGGATATTTTGCAGGAAGATGCTTTAAAGTCAACTGCATATGGTATGCTATTCAAAACATCAATTCTGGGCTCATAAAAATTTCAGGGGTCAAAGGTCACAGAGAGTAAAATGCAAGTTTCATTGTTCGGGCCGATACAAATTCAATATTGGAGTAAAAATCAGTTTTTGCAGTTTCTGTTAAAATGGTGTCAGATTTAGAAGTTAAAAACACAATTTGACAGATTTATTTTTGAAAATGTAAAAATAGGTCACAGTGACCTAATTTGACGTCTCTTCCCTGCAGGTAGGGCGTAAGAATTGTACCTGCTGCCCCAATTGCATGATCGTAAGATACGACTAAATTTGGGATATCTTTTCTCATCTTTCTGAACAGCTTTCTTCTTCCTAATATCTCCCTTGACAATGCCTCACTTTTGGCCTTTATTTGTGCGTTCGCCCCTGTGGGGAAGGCTTTGGCTTCCGTCCCCTGGCCGAGACATACCAGAGTCTTTAAAAATGGTAGTTGCTGCTCCTGCTTAGCGCTCAGCATATTTGGAGTGGGACGACTGGTTCGCCCGTTGTCAGTATAATGTGACCGGATGAGGTGTGCTGCTGGGTGTCTTCGGCAGTATGCTTCAGTGAGGTAGCACAATAAATCGGCAAAAGTTCCGGCCTATCACAAGGAGACTTAACACGAACATACCGCAGCCTCCCAAAACACACATGCGCACTCAACACACGCATGCATGTCGCACGCACTGGAGGCCGTCCTTAAAAGACCTTAGCTGTTAATAGGACGTTAAACAAAATAAACCAAACCAAACCAAAATTTGACGTCTTGTAAGTTCTGGTTGCAAGTACTTGAAAAATGGCCAAGGCACTTCCATAAATCACGCATTAGAATGTTTTAAAAACAAGGTACCAATGATCCCTTTGGAGTGATGCTGTGAGCATATATCCGGTAAGCTGGTTAAACTAATGACCTTAGCTGTTAATAGGACGTTAAAAAAAAATAAACCAAACCAAACCAAACCCGACCCGACCAAAAGGCCTGACGGCCGAGGTTGGTGGTGTCACAGAGTGCATTTTTAGCATCACTTCAGTCTTGAGCCACATGAATCTGATTCTGACGATACGTGGTAGCAATAATCAACTCCGCCCGCCAGACATGCTGGAGACGAAACCACATGATCCATGGGACGTAACTCAGCCGATAATTAACAAAAGGCGTACTGGATTTACACATACCGACATATCAGATATTTGTCCACTCCTAAATAAGGGCCTTAAATTGTATTGTGGCCACTCAAGAACTTGAATGTTGTTTTGAGTAAGAAAGTCACAACAAACCCCTAGGTAAACATGGGACCTGGTGCAACGTAAGGTAACGTTGATGAATAAGAGGGAGAACATGTGGTATCAAGACATGATCCCGTCTTCCTGTTGTAAGATTACCATGGATAACCATGATAGGTGTTTTCACGCCTTGAGATAACCTTGCCCATACAAATTCATTTGACAGGTAAAACGAGACTCGTCAGTAAACAACACCCGTCTCCAACGGGCCAACATAAACCGTTTAGGTGCTTGTGCATTGAGCCTCTGCGTAAGTGACGTACCAACATAGGGACGTCGTGGCCTTAAATGAAACTCCGGAAACAGATTCCTGACCTTCTTGGACACGCTGGACGACCATGATTGGTTTGGTTTATTTTGTTTAACGTCCTATTAACAGCTAAGGTCTTTTAAGGACGGCCTCCCGTGCGTGCGACATGCATGTGTGTGATGAGTGCGTATGTGTGTTTTAGGAGGCTGCGGTATGTTCGTGTTAAGTCTCCTTGTGGTAGGCCGGAACTTTTGCCGATTTAAAGTGCTACCTCACTGAAGCATACTGCCAAAGACACCCAGCAGCACACCCCACCCATGAGGGCCGCCAACTTAACGTGTTTTCTCCGTCACATGAAAGCGGTTACGGAGGTGCGAGAGTACCCCGGATGCACGTTTTTTTCAGTGAAAGAATGCCGCGCCAAGCGGATTCACGGTCGACTTAAGTTTTACTAAAGAACATTTTCACTGTGCATGAAGGTAGCTTGTTGTTAAATTTAACTGAATTTAGACCACGTGTCTAAAAGCTAGACAAGAAAACAAGAACTTGCGTTTCTTTCTTCCGCTAGTATATATTCATAAATGCCCTAATAAATGTTTACATATTTCACATAATGTCATGCGTTGGTGTCGTTTCGTTCTTACCCATTTGTACTCGCCAATTTTTCACCCTGATGAACTATTCGTTGTTGAATGCAATACCAACCGATAACCCCATCCGTAACAATTATTTGCTGATAAAACATAACATTTTCGAATTATAGCGAGCCATTTGGTATTCTAAAGACGTATTATTTATCACAATATTAGAATATATGCACATAGATACGTTAGTCAAACCTGCCTCAATTATATGAAGTATTATTGCCTTAAAGTTCCGGCCTATCTCAAGGAGACTTAACACACACATACGCACTCGTCGCACGCACAGGAAGCCGTCCTTAAATGACCTTAGCTGTTAATAGGACGTTAAACAAAATAAACCAAACCAAACCTTTCCGAATGATGTTTCATACCAAATTTGGTAGAAATCAACTCAAACGTTAGGAAGGAGTAAGGATTTAAAGCAAAATTTCACCAAAGTTTTCCCTTTTGGGCCCTGCCACTCTGTCCCGTTGGGCTGGACCAGACTCATTTGTATCAATATGATTGCCCTCCTATGCCTTTATAACCTAGTTTAAATGTAATCCACCCAAGGATTAAGATTTGGATTGGTTTATTTTGTTTGTCCTATTAACAGCTAAGGTCATTAAAGGACGGCCTGCCGTGCGTGCGACATACATGCGTGTGGTGAGTGCGTATGTGTATCCCAAGGATTAAGAAGGATAGAGAAGTAGTGTTTTAAAGAAAAACAAAAGTTTCCCTTTTAGAGCCCCACCTCACTAGCCCAAGGGGTCACACCAGCGTCATTTACATAACATAAGAATGGCCTTCCCCAAAGATGTTTTACACTAGATTTAGTTGTTATCCACCAAAGAGTTGAGAAGGAGTATAGTTTTAAAGCCAACTTCACCTAAAGTCCTTTTCTGTGTCCCCACACCTCTGACCCCAGGAGTAACACCAGTTTCACAATTTTGGTTGTAATCCACCCAAAGGTTTAAAAGAGCTAGGGTTTTTTAAGCAAAATAACAGCAAATGTTCTTCTTTGGGGCCCCGCCACTCGGCCCCCATGGGTCACACCAGCCTCATTTATATAAAGTATGATTGCCCTCCTTCAATGATGTTTCACGCCAACTTGGTTGTTACCCATCAAAGGTTTAAGAAGGTGTAGGGTTTTAAAGCAAATTAAGTTCCCCTTTTTGTGGCCCCACCCTTCGGTTCCGGCGACCTAAAAAAAACCAATTTAAATAATAACTCGCATATCTACCAGACCGTTCAGAGGTTTTAGTAAATGTGTAGTATATGGTGGTGTTTGAAACCTTTCAAACACTCTTTACTGGTAGTGTATCTACAATTACTCGAGAGTCGGGGTACATATATGTCATAAAAAGGTTATAAAACCAACAAAACCAATTTTACTATCATATTTTGCAATCTATAAACTTTCTCATAACCCATTATGACACTTGTGATAACGCATATCTGTTCTTATTCCAACATCATGAAATGTCCCTGTAATAGTACTTGATAATCCATAATCCACAGTATGGATATTATGGTAGGTGGTTGCGAATTTGTGCCTTTGACTTTTATAAAATACCATGTCAACATAATCTTTAACTATGTGATAACAAATGCCAATCATATAAGTGCATTTTCCTGTACTATACTTTTTTTTCTAAAGCTCACATTGATTTTGCTTTTGCATTGTTGTACGGCAATTGACAGTTGGATTTAGGGATAAACAAGACTGAAAAGAGACAAAAACACAAATGCTTAAAATTCATCAGTACATAAAATACACCCATAACGCTCACTTCGGCCATCGGTTTAATCCTTCTCGATGTGAAAAAAATAGCCAACCTGCTCTGTAAAAAAAACCACCAAAAAACTGTCAACAAAACAATTTAATTAATTATAGATATTGGCTTTGTCTCCAGACATATCCATACAGCAGACCGTAGGACTTTTGTTTACCGAATATGAATCCATCACAGTCTTAGGTTTGCCTTTTATTGCCCTGCGTGGTGTTAATCGGTCAGTCATGGTGTTATTGATATCGGTGTCTTGGCTAGAAATGACCTAATTGACATGTTTAATATGTCAAACCGTTCGCAGGTTTTTGCGTTCGGTTTGGCTTATTAGTTATTGCTTAATGGCATATCAGCAGCTAAGGCCATTTAAGGACGAGGTGTGGTGAGTGTATGTATTTTTTTGGAGGCTGCGGTTTGTTCGTGTTAAGTCTACCTGCGATATTCCGGGATATTTGCCGATTATAGTTCTACCTCACTTAAGCATACTGCCGAAGACACCCAGCAGGACACCCCATCCGCCGTAGTGCTAAGCAGGAGTAGCAACTACCGTTGTTATTGACTCTAGTATGTCTCGGCTTGGGGACCGAATCCAAAAACTCGCAGGGATGAACGCTCAACTAAATGCCAGAAGTGAGGCATTGTCAATAGAGACATTATCAAGAACATAATAAAAATATTTTAAAGTAAGATCCCAAATTCAGAGGCCTCATATGATCATGCAATTGGGGCGGCAGGTACAATTCATACGCTCACATAAACACCCCATCGGGTTTGGTTTGGTTTACTTTGGTTTGGTTTACTTTGATTTGTTAAACGTCCTATCAACAGCTAAGGTCATTTAAGGACGGCCTCTCGTGCGTACAATATCCATGCGTGTGGTGTTTGTGTGAAGTCTCCTTATGAAAGGCCAATGATAATATCAATTGTTTATTCTCACAGACAGTATAGTTCAGAGAATATGAACATTAACAAATGGATAACAATGATACGTTGTAAAACAGGATGGACATTATTATTGTGAATTAATTACAGTTCTAGGAATTCCCAATGAAAATCACTATATAAATATCATGTAAATAGCGAACACCTTCCTAATGCGGACACTTATTTTTGTCCGTAAAGTTGTTAAAAATTCCGTATAACGGACACGTGAAATCATAGCTGTGCTGATTTGTGTGTAAAAAGTTGACCTCACTGAGGCACACTGCCGAAAACACCCTACGCGGTCTCATTATACTGACAACGGGGGAACCATCGTCCCACTCCTACTATGCTGAGCACTAAGTAACTACCATTTTGAAAGACTCTTAGTCTGGTATGTCTAGGCCAGGGGCAAAACCCAAAGCTTACTCACAGGGGGGAACGCTCACCTAAAGGTCAAAAGTGAGGCATTGTCAAGGGAGACATTAGGATCAAAGTTGTTCAGAAAGAAGAGAAAATATAAGATCCCAAATTTAGTCGCCTCTTACGATGTATATCATGCAATCGGGGACAGCAGGTACAATTCTAACACCCTAACTGCACCCCATCCGGCGTCCCACTCCCAATATGCTGAGCGCTAAGTAGGAGTTGATGTTAGTGTATAACAGATGGATCTAGAATACAGGATATACATTAATGTACCTGTTACTGAATGAATGATAACAAACCGTATCCTAAACGGTAGGTAATGTCGCCAAGGCTATATGATGAAACTTATATATTCCGATCTTTAATTATTCAATTATTGGTAATAAGTTTACAAGAAAGAAACTAAAACGATCATTAATCAAAAGCATTAAATCAAGCTTAAATTCAACCCCAAATAGTACTTTTATATATAGTAAACACAACAATAAAAGTCTGAACAATGTTCAAACCTGTTTTGGTTCTTGTCTTTATGCACCCATTAAAAAAACAAAACAAATTATGCCGATAATCTTTTCACATCAACATATTAAAGTCTATATTTGAAGTTGATATATGCGTGTGAATGAAAAAAATAATACATATATACCTTTTAGAAGTGTATAGGCGTCCAGCTCCGTTCGTGGTAGATTTATATCTAGATTGGTTTTCCCAGATGACATATATATACGTACAGGGACAATGATGCATTATTTATGAGCTCTACATACTCATTTGAATTTGTGTCAGTTATAATATTTCGCATGTGTACGTATTCAAACAGACTTCATGGCAAATAAATCTCAATGTCAGTTTGTAAAGATGACTGGGTTTTTTTTCCCAGATTGATCGCAACCCGTGCTGGGGTTATACATTACAATACTACGAGGAGTGTCGCATCATGCAGGTGGGGCTTTTCTCTTATTTCAGCTACACCTGACTAAACATAACCTTTCCATGGGTCACATTATACTGATCGTTTAAAATGAAATTTCATCTTACTGGGTTCGTGGACATAAAGGAATATCGGGTAATGGGCAGGCAGACCGTAAAAGCGGCAGTATCACTTTCACAAAATTATTTCAAACGCAATTGTTAGGAATATAGTGACTACATTGACAAATATGTACACTCGATTAAAGCAAACATTAGTGAATGGTCGCCTTGCTACAGAGACAGTGCCCGTCTTTGGATAGGTAATACTTAAAAACTACCGTGCCATAGATATGGAAACGGAAATGGCTGACGTCACAATCAAAATTGCGCTTCATTGGTTTTAATGTAACATGCGCAGAAGGTA
This sequence comes from Pecten maximus, assembly GCF_902652985.1. Taxonomy (NCBI): domain Eukaryota; kingdom Metazoa; phylum Mollusca; class Bivalvia; order Pectinida; family Pectinidae; genus Pecten; species Pecten maximus. The sequence continues at coordinate 15,365,884 of NC_047018.1, read as the reverse complement.
TTACATCGAGAGCATTGAAACCCCACTGGAATAGTTTTGAGGTTATATGTTTACCCTGACACCGGGTATAAATAAGTATCGGACGACATCCAGATTGACAACAGATGCTAGAAAATGATGGTATCTTGAGTTGAAAATGGACCACAACGTACTCAAGTGGCAATAACATTTGAAATAAGACATTCTACCATTACGAAAATTATAAAGAAATTTGAAACGAAGGGAAATAGGAAAAAAAAAATCCGAGAAGTTGCCTGCCTTGATTGAATGACGTAAGAGCTGATCGTAATATTGTTTGCAATATTAAACCGAGAGTGTTTATCTCGAAAGTAAACAGACAAAAGCGTGTGTGTTGATGTAAGGTAAAAAGACACTGAATAAAATATCAGTGGAGGAAAGAGGTGTTTACAGACGTGGATGCCATATTCTCTGAACCAGCGGAAAAGGCCGTTCAAAGTTGGTTGTATGTTTTGAGGCTGTATCACGTATGAGATTGTGCCAATAAATTGTAATTTAAACAATATTAAGTACATGTATATTGCGTTCTTTTCATTCATTTATGGGCAGTTATTGGTAAAGGTTTTGGAAACCAGCCCTTTATCATTCAAAATGACATTGAAGTCTGAATTTGATTTGTTAATATCTGGAATTATTATGTCATCTGACCCGAAGGGTCAGGATGACCTATAGCCATCATGCTTCGTCCATCGTCGTCCGCCGTGCGCCGTCCGTAAACTTTTCACATTTCAATCTTCTTCTCAAGTTCCATCAGTGGGATTAAGCTAAAACTTGCCTGAAATGATCCTGAGATTGTCCTGACCAAGTGTTGTTATTTTTCGGGTCGGTCCGAAATCCACGATGGCCGCCATTTTGAAAACACATTTTAAACTTCTCACGTTCCACCAGTGCTATTGAGCTGAAATGATCCTGAGATGATCCCCACCAAGTGTTGTTATTTTTCGGGCCGATCCAAAATCCAAGATGGCCGCCATCTTGAAAAACACATTTTAAATTTCTTCTCAAGTTCCACCAGTGCTGTTGGGCTGAAACTTGCTTGAAATAATCCTGATATGATCCCGACCAAGTGTTGTTATTTTTTGGTTCGGTCCGAAATCCAAGATGGTCTCCACAGCCGCCATCTTGGAAAAACACATTTTAAACTTCTTCTCAAGTTCCAGCACTGCTATTGAGCTAAAACTTGCCTGTAATGATCCTGATATGATCCTGACCAAGTGTTGTCATTTTTTGGATTGGTCTGAAATCAACGATGTCCGCCATATCCGCCATCTTGAAAAAAACATTTTAAACTTCTTCTCCAGTTCTTTTGGTGTCATTGAGCTGGAAATGGGTGAGAATGTCAAGGCGAGCCAACATAGTGTTGTTATTTTACGGGCCGATCCAAAATCCAAGATGGCCGCCATCTTGAAAAACACATTTCAAACTTCAAGTTCCACCAGTGCTGTTGGGCTGAAACTTGCCTTTCTTTACAGATTATTATTGTTCTCTATATATTATATTTATATTAATTCTATATACAAAAAAATGAAAATACCCATAAAACGATGAGAAAGAATGTATGAATGACGAGCGAAATATTGGGATAAAATCATGAGAAAAAAATGAAAATATGATGATTGTAAGGAAAAAGAATTGTACAGTGAACAGTATAGATAACGAGTGAAAGATTGAAAAAACTAAGTAGAAAAATATGAATGAATGAGTGAAAGCCCTCCTGCGAGAGGACAACTATTGTATTGCCCTGCAGGTAGGGCGTAAGAATTGTACCTGCTGCCCCCATTGCATGATCGTAAGAGGCGACTAAATTTGGGATCTTATCTTTTCTCTTCTTTCTTAACAACTTTTTTCTTCCTAATGTCTCCCTTGACAATGCCTCACTTCTGGCCTTTAGTTGAGCGTTCGCCCATGTGAGGAAGGCTTTGGGTTCTGTCCCCTAACCGAGACATACCAGAGTCTTTAAAAATGGTAGTTGCTACTCCTGCTTAGCGCTCAGCATATTTGGAGTGGGACGACTGGTTCGCCCGTTGTCAGTATAATGTGACCGGGTGGGGTGTGCTGCTGGGTGTCTTCGGCAGTATGCTTCAGTGAGGTAGCACTATAAATCGGCAAAAGTTCCGGCCTATCACAAGGAGACTTAACACGAACATACCGCAGCCTCCCAAAACACACATACGCACTCACCACACGCATACATGTCGCACGCTCGGGAGGCCGTCCTTAAATGACCTTAGCTGTTAATAGGACGTTAAACAAAATAAACCAAACCAAACCAAAGTATTGTATATATTATGTGTAATATGAATAAAATGTGTTTTTATCCCAGAGGGCCTGTATTGCTCACTTGGTTTCATGAGATATGAAACAAGAATGATGCTTCAGTATATTTGTCGCTGGTATTGCAATGTCAAAATATATCATGTTCTACCAGTGTTATTAAGCTGAAACTTGCCTGAATTGATCCTGATATGATCCTGACCAAGCGTTGTTATTTTTCGGGTCAGCCCGAAATCAAAGATGGCCGCCATCTTGAAAAACACATTTTAAACTTCTTCTCAAGTTCCACCAGTGCTATTGAGCTGAAACTTGCCTGAAATGATCCTGATATGATCACGACCAAGTGTAAGTGTTGTTATTTTTCGGGTCGGTCCAAAATCGAAAATGGCCGCTATATCCGCGATCTTGAAAAACACATTTTAAACTTCTCAATTTCAACTAGAGCTATTGAGCTGAAACTTGCCTGAAATGATCCTGATATTATCCTAACCAAGTGTTTATATTTTTCGGGTTGGTCCGAAATCCAAGATGACCTCCATAGCCGCCATCTTGAAAAACACATTATACACTTCTTTCAAGTTCCACCAGTGCTATTAAGCTGAAACTTGCCTGTAATGATCCTGACCAAGTGTTGTTATTTTTCGGGTCGGTCCGAAATCCAAGATGGCCGCCATCTTGAAAACCCATTTTAATGATCGTGATATGATCCTGACCAAGTGTTGTTATTTTTTGGATTGGTCTGAAATCAAAGATGGCAGCCATCTTGTAAAAAACACATTTTAAACTTCCTCTCCAGTTCCATTGGTGCCGTCGGTCAGAAATCCTAGATGGCCACCATGGCCAACAGTGCCACTATATACTTGCTACAGAGAATACATACTACAACGGAAGGAGGAGGGGGTGGAGGCGGATTAAAACAATCTTCCTGAATATATGTAAATAAAACCAGACTGACCTGCTCTGATTGTTCCTCGATTTTCTTTGTTTGTTTTCTGTGCGTAATTGCGCATGCGTAAATATCTTAGTATGACCTCTTGACCATATCCCCCTTCCGTATACAACGCGCGAAATTTAAAGTGATCCAAAATGTGGTAAAACATATAATTCATAAACATAACTATACAATAACAGCTCCTAGCATGTATAAAGTACATTAAAATGTTATTTTAATTATCATTTATACATGACTGTCGTGAGGGCAAGCTTGTTGGACCAAATGCATATAAGCATAACAAATAAGACAGACAACCAAGTTTAGAATGAAATTGGCCGTTTATTATATATAAACGACAGACCTAAAAATATAGATTTCCAAGCCTGAACCAACATTTAGTACATAACAAAACATTTGGTCCTAGGTGGGGATAAAAAACGCCACAATGTTGTGCTAGGGAAATTTTCGGGAATTTCCTGGAATTTCCAGAACAACATACCCCACCCGAAGCCCTCACGACCATTACCTCAATAAAGGAAATATAGCCTGTGAAAAATAAACTTTATCAAGAAAAAGTACATGTACACTATAAGTTGCTTCATGACAAGATACTAGTTATTTAAATCAACCAAAGTAAAAATGTTGGAAAACTGTAACATATATAAATGGTTCTCATAGAAGAATGATATTGTCTGATTGTATTCAACACGGTCACTGGTCTAAATATGTATAATAACTCGGACCCAATGCCTGAGCTATCACATATATGATTGAAAGTGAATGTTCTCCCGTTGACTGGCGTATCGCAAAAGATTCGTAAGGAATATGACCGTCCATATTGCCCATAGTTGGAAATCCAGTTTCGCACGATAGATCCAAGGCTTGAACATCTCCAAATCCTGTGCCATAACCATATATGAATTGTTATCCAGTCACCAGAACAGTATAATAATCAATTAATACCTTAAAGAAATAACAAAATTATACGTACAACAAAACCTCAACTTCGACCCAATGCCCAAGTTGAGAACTGATGTTGACTGCTGTGTACTCATCAACATAATGTGCACCTCTGTGTGTACATATAACGAATGTAACCTTAATCAAACATAAAAAACATCAGCTGAGGTTGAAAAAATGGGACTCTGACCTTGTGCTAAGATCATTAAAAGCTAAAAATGCAAGTAACAGAAACCAGATCTCACTTCGACCCAATGCCCAAGTTGAAAAAGTGCGAACTCTGACAAAGAACCCACGTACTACTAAATGAAAGTAGAGATCTGATAAGATACCAATGTGTTAAATGGGTATATGCTAACAAAACTTAAGTAACAATCAACTTCGACCCAATGCCCAAGTTGAAAAATCATCTTTAATATGCATAATATACACAATAAAAACCAAACATGAATCAATAAAATACACAAATTCATCATCAACCTCGACCCAATGCCCAGGCTGATTTTGTAACACCAGTTATATAGGGTAAATTTTACTAATTGGTTAACCCGGGACAACTCGGGGATCCGTTAAGTACCTAAATCTCCGAACTGATCTCGGATGATTACATCTATAACCCTTTAAATATGAACATTGATTCCTTATGTATTTCCAAAAATTGTTGGTAGCCTAATGTATCGCTTGAAAGCTAGAGACTTCCATCTGCCCATGTGTTGAATATCCTCATCCGGTATCCCCTGTGCAGCAGCAGTACTGGCTGCACCAATTCGAAAGCTATGGCTTGCATAGCCTTTTGCATCTATGCCCGCAGCACAGAAAGTCTGCTTCAAGCTATCCGTAAAATACTGATAAGAGACCGGCTGATTAATTTGAAAAGCAAAAAGGTGACCTGGGTAGGTCCCACGTAGACTAATGTACTGACTCAAAGCTAACACCGGGCAAACGGAAGCATCCTGTTTTCTTTCAATTGATATTACAATGGGTCTTATATTATAATTGCCCTTAAACGATTTGAAAGTAACTTCTAATTTAAGAGGAACCCCGTGCTGATACTGAATATTTATGTCTTGAAATTGAAGAGTATGACAGCTGAACGAATTGACAGTCATTTCACCCACACGCAGGAAGGCATGAAAAGCTAAAAGATACATTGCATTGAGCATAAATTGTTGATATTGTGACAAAAATGTTCTAGGGAGTGCTTTAACTAATTTTTGTAGGATATGTGGTGTAATCGGTAACCTAGAATCAGGTTGATATGAGCCCCGTTGGACCGCAGTTAGAATCTTTTTGATTATAAAAGACTGAGCAGGGTCTGAATAACCTGCCAACTTGTTAATATAGCCCACTGCAGCGACATAAGTCTTAATTGTTGCCGTAGCTTTCTGTTCGCTATACATTTGAGCTATGAAATATACCAGCATGTCCACTGTAGTGGGTAAGCATGGTGTACTGTCAAAATGTGTACTGATGAACTCTTGGAGGTGACTGAAAGCCCTTATGTAGCTCTTTCTGGTTTGGGGTGCTATGGCATTCATCAGAAGATGTTGTACTAGAGTAATCAAATTAACAAAAGATGTGCTGGTACCAGCACCGGGTTGCGCTTCATGTGTGGAGCCAGCTCTCGGAAGGTTTGCACCTGCAATCGAGACAAAGCATCTGCCAAGATATTTCGCTTACCCATGATATGTTCAGAACAAAAAAGAATATTCAACTGTAAGGCTTTTACAACCAACCTCCGTACAAGTTTCATAACTACTGGGTCTTTGCTGGAATGCTTATTCAAAATGGAAACAACGGCGTCATTATCACTGTGGAACAAAATACATTTGTGTTTCAACTGTTCTCCCCATATCTCTACTGCTATAACAATAGGGAATAGTTCCTTAATGGTAATGTGATGTGACATCATTGCCTCTGGCCATTCCCCATAAAACCATTGTTCATTGAACACTGCCCCAAACCCCAGACCGCTAGCATCTGTATAGAAATGTAGATGGTTAGATGTTTCCCACCTATCAGCTAGAATGAGAGAAACCCCATTGAATGAATTGATGAATTGTTGCCAGGCATGAATGTCCAAACGTGCCTCCCTATTTAATCGAATGTGGAAATGGGGTTTTACAATCCCTTTGGTGAGATCGATAAGACGGCGCAAAAAGGGGCGGCCTGGAAGAACAACACAACATGCAAAGTTAAGCAGACCTATAAGGGACTGAAGCTCTTTAAGGGTAACTTTCTTACGGGAGCTAAAACTAGACAAAAGCGCTTTAACTTTCTCCACTTTTTCCTGTGGGAGCCTAGCTTCCATTGCGATAGAGTCTATTTCCACCCCAAGAAAGGTTATTGTTGTTGTGGGCTGTACGGTTTTGGAATGTTTTATAGGGATGCCTACTCTCTGGCATAATGCTAGAAATGAAACTAAGTCCGCCCGACATTTTTCTGAATTAGGAGGGCCAGCAAATAGGAAATCATCCAATACATGTACTACTCCTGCTGCCTGAAAATGATTCTCCATTGCCCAATGTAGAGCTGTGCTGAGCTGTTCGAAAAGATTACAAGATATTGAACATCCCATGGGGAGGACTCTGTCAAAGTAGTATTTCCCAGCGATCTTCATACCCAACAATTCATAATCATTAGGCGATATGGGCAGAATTCGGAAAGCATTTTCAATATCGGTCTTTGCGAGCAAAGTCCCAGGGCCGAAATATTTGACAAGACCAATGGCGTCAGAAATGGTCTGATATTGAACCGAAGAGTCTTCTGAGGAAATGCCATCATTAATAGAAAAACCGCTAGGATATGATAAATGGTGAATTAGCCGAAACTCATTTTTTTCTTTTTTCGGGACCAACCCCAAAGGGGATATATGGAAATTTTGAAATGGCGGTGAATCAAATGGCCCAGCGATCCGACCCAACGATACTTCCTTGTCAATTTTTTGTTGTAAAATTTGAGGATTTTCTTCTGCTGATCTGAAGTTTTTGGAATCCCGAAAAGTTCGGATGCCCTGATGCTGTAAAGAAAACCCCTGTGTGAACCCCGTCTGTAATAGAGCCAATTTAGAAACATCATATCCTGTCAAATACTGTTGCAATATGTTAAAATTGACTGGAGAGGGAAGTTTATGAGGTGTTGCCTGGACGACCTCTGGAATTTGTGTTAGCACTGCGGACTGACGAGGTGTTGTTTGTTGATTTATTTGTATTGGATGGGTCAGTTTGGGACCCCCCATTATTTGTTGCGTTTTGACCGGCTCTGTGTTGAAATCGGTTGTTTTGGGACTTACATTGTTTAACATGATGGTTGCCCCCACACCTGGCACATACATGGAGGAATCTACACTGTGCTCCATATGAGCATGTCCCAGATTGCATAAAGTCCCAGCACCTACCCTTGACTTTCGCCCCGCTACTGTTTGGATGGACTGGGTTTGATTGAAAGGGCACCTGCTTTTGGGCCGTTTTAAGGCTTATGGCTAATGCATGCAAATACAACTCCTGATTGATTGAGTCCCACGAAATGCTGCTGTTAAATTGCATTAACAGACGAAACTGAGTATCGTAAAAAATTGCTGCAGCAAATCCTGACCTTCGGGCAAGTGTTTGAATGGTGTCAGCATATTTAAGGAGACCTGCAATACGGTGTGCATGACTTTGTACATAAACAGCTGCAAAGATGTGGAAGGCTTGAAGCCATTGCTCAATTGTCCGAATTTGAAATTGTTTCTGTTTGGGGACTACTGAAATTTCATTACCCAGCAGCTGGAGTTGACACTCTTTTGTTTTTAAGTTAGGTGAAAGTAACACACCGAATTCAATAAATTCATGGCTATGAATTTTTGCAATTATTTTGGGATCTAAGTTAAGCCCGAGAGGTAAGGAAATGCTGCTGTACTTAGACACACTATGTGCCTCAACTGTCATGTCATTAATTACAGACTGTACTGGTGACTGGAGTGATGGTGATGTTGAAATCGCATGCCCAGAAGATGATGAAGGATTCACGGATTGCAGTGTAGATGCTGTCGCAGCGGAGTGACTGGGCATCTGCGGCCTGTTTATACCAGCGGGTATATTGTGGAGCAGATTATATGTGGCTTGGTCAGTACCGACAGTAGGTGGTGCGCCTAACGCTGCTGGTGGTCCTGTAGACATGTCGATGGATGGCAGCTGGACACTGGGTAACACTGTCGCTACCCCTTTTTCCAGCATCTGTTCTAATAATTGTGCTGCAATTTCTTTTGCAGAGGGAAAGGTGTTAGTAGCTGCCGGCCCTGAACTCTGTTGGCTTTGATCTACCACCTCTGTCTGGTTGTTGGTTTGTAGCTCAGTTCTAGGCCTAGGCCTGACTGCCCTGTTATTGAGCGCAGCCTGTCGCCTTGGGCGACGTCTTTCTGGACCCATAGTATCTGAAACAAGGTATAAAGGAGGAGGAATATGCTCTTACTTGTTTTGTTTTTATTTTTTTATTGTACATACCTATGATGTACATAACCAGTACATACCTATGATGTACATAACCTGTACACACCTATGGCATACATAACCAGTACATACCTATGATGTACATAACTTGTACACACCTATGGCGTACGTAATCAGTACATATCTATGATGTACATAACCAGTACCTACATGTACCTATGATGTACATACCTATAATGTAATTTCAACATATCATGTCAGTATGTATGAGCCTAGAACTGTGTATAAATATAATAGAACCCATGCATAGTAAGAAGCAGCATTAATATATATATATTACACCAGCAATAACCTGTACGGAGCTGTCATTGCCGAACCAGTCGGATAACGAAACGTTCTACAGCTTATACACACATGTGCCTAACACATGTAAACAAAACCGACGTATGTAAACAAACCCGAAGTATAAACAAACCTTGACCTTGTAGGTAATAAATGAATGTTAAGATATAATTATGATCGAATTAAAGTCATATATGATAATTTATAATAACAGATAGCTAATAAACAGAAAACAAACTGTAAAGGACAAGCCGTGGGAACGTATTGCGAGAATTTAATTAGCCTTATGACGCTACCTATCGGACCCAGTGACCTGGGCGGAAGTGACGCTCCGCATAAATTATGTAAATGAGCCCAAGCTTACCTTATTCGGAACTCTGCGAAGCGGACAACGACCTTCCCCTAAGGACTGCCCCACGCACTGACAGAATGAACTTGCGTGTACCCTCCGATGAAAGATGGACGCCATCTTGGTTCAAACAATTAAATATCCCCGTCTTTAACCCTTTATGTCTCCAATAAAAACACTGACTTGGGTCTGCACACAACGTTTTCAGGGTCATATTAACAAAGTCAACAGCTGAATTATATACCTCCACTGCTATGTGTCGTGTTTTTGTTCTGTACATAAGTTGCATAATACCAACACTGTCTACGTTAAAGCCATTCACAATCCATGAAGCCACAGAGAATATATCCTGAGCTAAACGTCCTTGTATGTCCTCACATACTGGGGAATCAAGATCGTTCCCTCCTATTTGTAGCAACACAACATCAGGTCTATAGCGATCTATAGCTTGAGACATGTCTGGCTGAAGTAAATGACGTACTCTCCCGCCACCCCGACCACAACAATGTACCGTCATTGATGACTCATCAAAACCAAGGTTATACCACGACCCTGACATATGACCTTCCAAACGTCTGACAAAACTATGCCCCATGATCAGTACTGATGTTTCATCCATGTTAAATTAAAACAATCTTCCTGAATATATGTAAATAAAACCAGACTGACCTGCTCTGATTGTTCCTCGATTTTCTTTGTTTGTTTTCTGTGCGTAATTGCGCATGCGTAAATATCTTAGTATGACCTCTTGACCATATCCCCCTTCCGTATACAACGCGCGAAATTTAAAGTGATCCAAAATGTGGTAAAACATATAATTCATAAACATAACTATACAATAACAGCTCCTAGCATGTATAAAGTACATTAAAATGTTATTTTAATTATCATTAATTTAGAGTCAGATGACCGTTCAAATCGCCTAGCGTCCGTCCGTACAACATTCTTGTTATCGCTATTTCTGAGAAAAAAACTGAAGGGATATTTCTCAAATTTCATATGCAGGTTCTCCTTGGTCCCCTGTTATGCATATTGCATTTTGAGACCAATCGGAAAACAGCATGGCCGACAGGCAGCCATCTTTGATTTTATGTAAGTTCCCCTTGGTCTGTCGTATTGCATTTTGGGACCAATCTGAAAATAACATGGTCGACAGACAGCCATTATCGCAAAATCTCAAATGTCATATACAAGTTCCCCCTTGTTTGAAAAGTACTGGAGGAATGTTACTCAGTTTACATAGATTCGTAAGAGGAAGGGAACAATAGAGAGAAGATCGTGGAACCAATATAGATCATTCAATGGTAGGCGCCATGATCCCTCTGGTATATCTTGTTTATTTATTGAAGCAAATCCTGTTATAATGCATGCGTGTGGTGAGTGCATATGTGTTCTGACATTTGGTTTTCACTCCACCATACTCTACCTACAACTCTTTAATACCAGATGTTAATCGACTTGTTAGATATCCGCACTGTGTTATTCATGTTTATATATTTGGAGTAAAAATCAAAAATTATATAACAATAATAATTGTATAAAATTCTTTTATTACATTACATACTTTTAAACATATGATCAGAGTAATATTCAGTAGTGCTACAAATAATAGATATAAAGTTGGATTCAATAGGGCGTAGGCAATTCCTTTACGTATGAAAGAAAATTGTACTGTAAACTTCGTAAACACGTATTTTTACAAATATATGGAGCTACCTTAGCGCATTATAAAAGACGTAATTAATTTAGGAAACTTTTGGTCAGTTCAAAGTCGTGAACAGTAACATTTCTTACTCGTAATGTTTCCTCTCTAAAATTTGTAATCGATGCAATTTCTGCGTTACTTATATTTGAATATTTACCTTAATTAGCAGATAAAGATAAACGATACTTTACGTTAAATCACTACAACATTTATATTAGCATGTGTTTGTATTGTAAATTTTTTTTTTATACCAATGATAAGTATAACGTGAAATTTTCCGGCCATCCCCAATATTTTACGCTTTGTTTTTCTGTTATGATATGTAAGATATAGAACAAAACATGAAATATTTAGACAGAAATAAATAAAAGTATACAAATCAAACAAAACAGCTCATTTTCTCATTCTTTCCTTTACTTGCTGATGCACTATTTTATTATATCTCCTCCTTTAACAGCATGGAATAATTTGCATGATCGACTATGCCAGGTCAAAATGGATCCCCTGAAACATTGATTACAGTCCGAAATCAATCACTGAATTCTGAATAGCTCACTTGTCTGTACGAGTCATTATTGCAAATAAATCTGTTATTAGATCTGCCCTTCAATGCTGTACGTATGCTTTGAAGTTCTGTAAAAAAATGTTGAATGCTTCTTTTGGCTCCGCCACTCAGGTCCCTAGGGGGTTAGCCCACCATTTGTAGCTGTTTTAATCCCGACCACTTACAGATGCTTATATTCAAATTGGGTTAAATTCTAATCGGTGGTTTGGAAGTTATTTTTGTTGAATTGTTGACCAAGTGAGTCTAACCATTTGACATTGACCTCTGACATAAAGACCTTCCTAGTGTTTCCCTGGACAATGCCTCACTTTTGGCCTTTAGTTGAGCGTTCGCCCCTATAAGGAAGGCTTTGGTTTCCGTGCCCTGGTCGAGACAAACCAGTCATCAAAATTATAGTTGCTGCGATTATAGCAATATAGCCAAATTGCCCTTAGATATGTAAATATTGCCAGTTAACCCAACGCATTTGTAATATATACATTTTCAATTTTAATAGAGCTCTGAAGGATAAGTAAACTTATTTGTCTGTTTTATAGACCTGTGAATACCATGGTAACAGCTTCAAGATATTTTATCCAAAATGACACAATTTTCTACATTTTTTTCTGAAATCGATGAATCGACTTATCACGATGCCAACCCTCTCGATGTCAATGCATCGATCCTTAAATTAAAAGTTGATACTATCGACGATAGTCAAGCTGTTACCGAAATAGTCTCGATAGTTTAATAATATAATGTTTTAAAGAAGAATACAAATGGTGAATGCGCTTAGAGAATGGTTGTTTCCCCCTCCGAGTAGTGTCGAGTTTCGCCAATCGTGCCTGCCCTGCAGGTAGCCCGTAAGAATTGTACCTGCTGTCCCCATTGCATGATCGTAAGAGGCGACTAAATTTAGGATCTTATATTTTCTCTTCTATCTTAACAACTTTTTTTCTTTTTAACGTCTCCCTTGACAATGCCTCACTTTTGGCCTTTAGTTGAGCGTTCGCCCCTGTGAGGAAGGCTTTGGGTTCTGTCCCCTGGCCGAGACATACCAGAGTCTTTAAAAATGGTAGTTGCTACTCCTGCTTAGCGCTCAGCATACAAGGAGTGGAACGACTGGTTCGCCCGTTGTCAGTATAATGTGACCGGGTGAGGTGTGCTGCTGGGTGTCTTCGGCAGTATGCGTCAGTGAGGTAGCACTATAAATCGGCAAAAGTTCCGGCCTATCACAAGGAGACTTAACATGAACATACCGCAGCCTCCCAAAACACACATACGCACTCACCACAGGCATGCATGTCGCACGCACGGGAGGCCGTCCTTAAATGACCTTAGCTGTTAATAGGACGTTAAACAAAATAAACCAAACCTATAGGCAGAGCTATCTGTCAGCAGGGCCTTGCTGACAGCTAGCTCTGCTCGTACTTTCGTATCAAACATGGCGGACTCTACTTTCGTTTAATTTGACAACAAAAAGGCAAAAACCTTTATTTGGAAATAACTTGGATTATTAAAAGATGGCATTCAAGTAGACAGAACACGGATCGGGCTGTCGTTTGTGTAAGTATAGGCTGAAATACAGCGGCAACACAACAAATCTAAGTGACCACATTCGAAGAAAACACCCTACCGTTCCAATGACAGTGAAAGCACATATGGGCGAAGATAATGTCAGTAACGATTCTAATGACAATAAATCTACAAATTAGTAGCGGTCACATACAGTAGTTAGAAATGTATTTTTTCAAACATGAATATAGTCTCACCAATAATCATCACATTATGTTTAAAATAATGCTGATGACTAACTATTGTAGCCGGATTATATCACTGAGTTATTGCCATTGGTGTACATTTGTATTTGTTTTTTTTAATGTTATGAATGATATTTTCGTTCTATTTGGTTGTTGCTACTTATTGTTTAAACTTAATTAAAAATACAAACAGATTAATGTCTTTCTTTAAGTACCAAAAAATGAAACAAAATGCATTGCCCATTACATTAAGCTCATGGATTATGACATTTCATTGACAATAAACATATAAATATTCATAAAAGTACTTGAAAATAAGTACAGGTTGACTAATCCAATAGTATCGCAATAATGTGTCAATATCACAATAGTATCGCAATATTAATTATGACTCGCAATACTATCGCAATAGTAAAATTGTGCTCAATAGTCTTCCCTAGAAATATCTCTTTCCCAAAGACAGAATTAATATTGTTTTGACATATATTCTACATTAAGTTTCCCCACAATCTTACCTTGATTATGAGCCAACATTTTTCTGCTGTAAAAAAAACTAAATTTCCCGTGTAAGGACTCGCACAACTAAATAATTTAGTATATGTTATTACTAGTGACCCAATCCCTTTATTCGCTTGTCTGAAGTTCAAATGATGTGGAATTTATATCAAATTAAAGTTTGAAGTTTTTTCTATCGGATAAATGTCGTTATTGTATATGTTTAATGGCATATTAGAGCACACGGTACTCGGAAGAAAGTAACCCTGACATTAACAGTACACTGGGGACTTCCCGCCTTTTTACACCTCGAATCCTACGCCATTCTATTTTCAGTAGGAGTGCATATTTTTGATTTTCCAAACCTCAATACCCTATACTTTATTCTCGTATATAGAAAGTACTCATTTCATATATTAATTACTCAGGAAAACAACTACAAACCTAAGAAACACATTTTCCGCAGGGACTTGGTTCACGTGAAACACCAGCTGATTGGCTGATTTAGTCCTGTAAACACACTTTCGGAAAATCCGGAACTAATTTATTTATTGCAGTTTTAAGAAATATGAAACCTGAATGTACTTCATAATGAATATGCAAATTACAGTGTACATTTATTTTTTCATGTTGAATGCATATCATAACAAACGAGCTATTTGCTGAGCAAAAACAAATAACCCATGACGGGGCAGCCTCTCTGTTGTCTGCTACCCTAGTTGGACAGCCTTACTGTACAATTTTGAATAACCACCATCTAGGAATACTAACATACATATGAGTGGAATCCATTGCTTCGTTCCTGACAGGTCGTTTACAGCAATTTAGGCAAATTGTCCACTTTTAGCCTCATACATTGTTCCATTTATACTTAATAATACTTACTCCAATTTCCAACAGATCAAAATATATTGGTGTTCATTGAATTGATTTTTTTCACATTTTATCAAAAAATATAGCTAAAGTAGTGGTTATGTTAATTGTTTATTTCAGTCTAAACGATTGCAGCTATAAATGTATCTAACGGTGTTCTTAGCACCGATCTATTCTAACATGGTACCTTTTATATGCCAATTAAATGTAAATTTGATAGCCTTGAGCATTATTGGACAAAAGAACTAATGTATACACGGAAGATGAGGCTCATTTAGGGAGAAAACAGATTGGAGTAAAATATGAAATGCACAATTGTTAAAGATACATCTTATCAAACATATTCTGGTTAAAATGCAAAAATATACAAATTTGCTACTGATTAGTCTACTGTTAAAAGCTAAGTTTAGTTTTTAATCCGGTCGAATATATGAAGATGTACTTTTTATGCAGCAATATTATAGATATAATTGTAAACATTCCCTGATCAAACTAAATTGATTTCTTCCTCGACATCCTCACTCACATCTTCCGATTCACTCATCATTTCCGCCTTGTCATGTGGCATCATGGGATAACTCAAATGATCGACGATGCCAGCTCCAAAGGAGTCTCCGGAGACGTTGATCATTGTCCGAAATTGTGCACTGGATTAAGATGGTAGAATTTTTTTGCGTATTATGTTTTAAGATCATTCAATTGTTATTAGATTTTCTGGAAAATGTCCTGTTTATCAGATTTTGGTATTACTTGAGGCTTTATTCCGTCTGATTAATATATTTTCCGTTATTTCCGGTTTAAAACTGAGAAAGCAATTTTTACAATTTCATTTGATCGCTTAAACTAGTATTATAGGCACCACTTGATATTCTTAGAATGACACGTATACCCATAAAATTACGAAATATTTCGAGAGAAAATATTTCATTTCACTTACAAAATCCAATCGAACGGAGCCGTGATGAGGACCTGCTCTGCAGGGAGTCCAACTGCCATGGCAGCCACTGTCATGTACATCAAACCTGCTCCAGGGATACCCGCTGCCCCTACCGATACTCCTATTGCTGATACTCTAATCAAGATCGAAAGAGGTTATCCTTTGCATCAGTAATAATGAAACGACCATTCATGAAAATTGAAGCTATCACTTTAAACATAAAGATATAATCAGCAGTAAATAACAAAACCTGAAGTTTCATGATATATACCTGGTGTATTGCAAACGGTTTAATCAGCATGTTTTCCATAGTGTTGATCGGTTGATTAAATTTTTGAAGAGGGCATTTGCTTAGAATATCTAACAATAAGTAGCATGCATTTTAATATATACTAAATATTCTTTCATTGTCTATATCATACAAAAATATTGGAATTATTTCACTTACCCGATTGTAATATAACGTGCAGGATCCAAACTTAAACCAAGCCTATGAGATATGAAAATGATCAACATCGGAATATAGAGCGCAACCCCGTCCATGTTGATTGTTGCCCCTATCGGGGCGATAAAGTTAACAACCCGTTTATCAATCCTGTTCTTCCTTATCAGACAGTCCATTGTGAAGGGGAGAGCAGCCGCGCTATAATAAATACACACAAAGTATATTGTAGATGTACATGAACCGATAATGAGGGATACGTAGTGGCTTATTAGTACCCATGAAAAGATATTTTAAATGTGTTATTTATTATATCATGAGAAAGGTACATGTACAACATTTTAAGACGGTTTGCACAGGTAACGCCCCACCAAATGTCTGAAAATTCATGCAGAGCCATTAATCCAGTCACATGCAATCAAATAACGCGGTAATTTATACGATTTCAAAGGGATGAGCTTAAACCATCCTAATTATCTGACCTACCTTGTGATCATGGGTTATATCCCTGACCGAGACAAAACAATATTATGAAAAAAAGTGATTTACGTTCAGCATCTCTTTATTGTGATCAATTAACCATAATGGAAAAACTTAACGTAGTGAGCAACAATTAACATTGTTTTTTAAAGGTCGTCACCGCAGAAACGGATTTCTCTGATTAAATTGAACAAAGTACATATCAAATAAAGTCTATATTCCTAATTAACTTACGTAAAAATGAGTTCCGAAAACAAAATTGTAGTTGCCTACATAAATATTGAAACTCTTGACCCGTCTTAATCGTCGAGACGACGAAAAACGGTGCAAATGAGACTCCTATATCAGGCTTTCCTATCCTATCATTATTCTGAACGAAAGCCGATATTCCGATGTAAACAAAAATTGCCGAACGAAATTTAATATCACAGACGGTATCCCTAGATATCCATGGGAGGAATGAGACATTGTAGATGATGGTTATAACACAAACCCAGAAACGCATAAGCCTACATCCTACTTGATACACTTGGGTGAAAGGACGCTCTACCATGTCCCGTATTGCTTTGTTATACCTGCACTATAACTAGGCGGTGTTGGTGTTTTTGTTATCTCAATAAGGGTTTAATAAATGAAAATCAAATTTTCTTTCGAAAACTAAATTACACATTCGATCTCGGATAAAGTTGTTGCTGTTACTGGATTCTTTCCCAGGACCGGCATACAATTTCACCAAAACCAATGTTACGTATTAGCCACCGCTTTCGATAGTTTTGCTCAAATGCAGTCTTAAATACACTGGGCTACTAATAGGGAATGAATGGCCTGGTCAAGCTTAATACTAGACTCGTCTTTTTCTGATATTTTATTATATGGTAGATGGCCATCTTTAATACTGTTTAGGACCAAGGCTTGGTCAGAATAAGCGTCATTCTTATTCATAAATAAAGGCAGTAATCATTTTCATTTTATCGCGTATTTATTAAAGCACATCAGTAAATCATTAATATATAATAATGAGATAATCTATGTTACTTATAGTAGCTTTATAAACAGAGCATGTAATAACAAGTTGCAGCTGTAAATTTAAAAGGATGAGATATATTGTTTACCTCGAGGTCGTCCCAAACGCTGTCAATAGTGCTTTTGACATTTTGCGTATGTACACATAAGGATTTTTTCTGGTCACAATTAAATATATGATGGGAACGGTACCGAAGCCATGGAGAAGAAAACAAAATATCACAGTTGATATGAAGACACCAAACTCTCCGAGGGCTTCCATTGGATTGTCTACCTGTACTACAGCCGCCGCTACTAGGAACGTCAATCCTACTGGAGTAAACCTGGAAATACATTCAATATGAATTCGTGTGGCGCAACACTGAGAAAATATCTGCACATCAAAGAACAGTTTTAGAATAGGCATCGTTTCATTTGTATAATTAAGGAACAGTATCAATTCAATTCAGTTGATTAAAATAGAAATCAAGCCTATTTATATATGTCTATCAATAGTACAGCTTTTATATTGTAAGTCAGTTGCAGATAGGTTCTATTCCATGCTTTAACTTGTACAGTTTGCCGATGAGGATCGCTTCCAAAACATCAATACTAATAGGACGGGAATGTGTATCTAACAATTGCATTGGTGACCATTGAATCTTGTTTGGTTTATTTTGTTAAACGTCTTATCAACAGCTAAGGTCATTTAAGGACGGCCTCCCGTGCGTGCGACATGCATGCGTGTGGTGAGTGCGTATGTGTGTTTTGGGAGGCTGCGATATGTTCGTGTTAAGTCTCATTGTGATAGGCCGGAACTTTGCCGATTTATAGTGCTTCCTAACTGTAAGCATACTACCGAAGACACCCAGTTTTCGCAAGCATAACGGGATTGGCGGCTAAAATCATACATAATGACTTTTGAACTTCTAGAAATTAAAATATGCATGGCCTTTTTAGACAACTGAGAGGTGGAAAATGCAATGTCATAAAATATTACCTTAATAAAACCCAAGTCAGTAGAGGCTCATATTTATATATCCCACCCTTCTCACCAATACATTGTGTTCACTGATTTCAGATTGTACACATGTTAAAATGAGGTTAAGTGCGATCAATCGCTAAACGTTACTGTGCAATATTATGTTGCTGAAGGGCGGTAGACAATAATAATTATTTTTTGTAAATATGAACTTAATATGCTAAGGGTTCACGATATATACAAGTTCCCATAAAAGATAGGATTCATCATGGTGAACTAACTTGACTAACTGCTTTATTTATATAGCGGGTGGCTTTCTAAGTTTAAAAATTACCTAACGAGGGAAAGATTTTTTTATTTTTTATTCTCTTAACGTTTAACTTACAAAAATACCGCGTTTAAATTCTCCCAACGTAGAAACTAAATGCTGTAACATGTTGATTTTTTTATTAGCATACAACAAAAATAACGATCGGTAGTAAAAGAAATCCTATGTCAAAGGCCAGATGTTAGCAAATCAGATTTGTTAGGGTCAGGTACGACCAATCAGAGGCTTTATAAGTGGTAACACAACGCAGTGTGTTAACAACATCAATAACACACTATTATGAATTTGATCATGTGCTATGATTTGTGAAATAAACGTAGTTATCGGGTAAATCCTGTTAACATGACCATGGACGGATAAAACAAAAGATCACTAAGAATAATAATAAAAAAAAGACACGGAAAAGAAATAGTTTAAAACCAAGTCTACATGGCAACAAAATGACGTTATGATTGAGATATATTTGAACATCAGGGTAGAAAAGGAAGGTGGTGATTGGGAAATGTGTCTATAACAGATGCATATGTTGAGGTTATTATTTAAATATTGAAAAACCGACTTAACGTGGCACCAAAAACAAGAACAAGCCAATCTTTTCAAGCTTCCCAAACTATTATTTAATAGACACAACTCCCATTTGAATAATCAAAAGAATGGTTTGGTTTATTTTGTTTAACGTCCTATTAACATCTAAGGTCATTTAAGGACGGCCTCCCGTGCTTGCGACATGTATGAGTGTGGTGAGTGCGTATGTGTGTTTTGGGAGGCTGCGATATGTTCGTGTTAAGTCTCCTTGTGATAGGCCGGAACTTTTGCCGATTTAAAGTGCTATCTCACTGAAGCATACTGCCGACGGCACCCAGCAGCACACCCCACCCGGTCATATGATACTGACAACGGGCCAACCAGTCGTCCCACTCCTAATATGCCAAGCAGGAGTAGCAACTACCATTTTTAAACACTCTGGTATGTCTCGGCTAGGGGACAGAACCAAAAACCTTCCTCACAGCGGCGAACGCTCAACTAAAGGCCAAAAGTGAGGCATTGTCAAGGGAGACATTAGGAAGAAGAAAGTTATCACGAAAGACGAGAAAAGATAAGATCCCAAGTTTAGTCGCCTCTTACAATCATGCAATGGGGGCAGCAGGTACAAGTCTTACGCCCTACCTGCAGGGCATATAATCAAAAGAAAGATAATGTGTCGTAAGCATTGTTCACAAGGATCCCGTCATATATTTATAACGCATTCCTACGTATTGAAGAGCGAGGATCAGCCTCAGTGCATCGTGTGCAATGAACCATTTACCCTTAAACACTTTTTATTGGATTGCATTGATCTACAACATGCAAGAAAGAAGTCTGAAGATTCTGTTGGGGTCTGTTGGTATATACAAAATTTTGAACTATTTGGAAGTTATTGGTCTTTATCACAAAATTTGAGTTAACCATAGCCACTTTCTGATTTTTAAATGATCGTGAATGTACCAATATTTATTTATGTCATTTTCAATCACATTGTTTGGCCCTTATGACCTTTATAGTGTTGATGGTCCGTTAAGGCGCCCTGCAGGTAGGGCGTACGAATTGTACCTGCTGTCCTCATTGCATGATCGTAAGAGGCGACTAAATTTGGGATCTTGTCTTTTCTATTCTTTCTTAAGCAACTTTCTTCTTCCTAATGTCTCCCTTGACACTGCCTCACTTTTGATCCTCAGTTGAGCGTTCGCCCCTGTGAGTAAGACTTTGGGTTCTGTCCCCTGGCCGAGTCATTAAAAATGGTAGTTCCTACTCGTGCTTAGCGTTCAGCATTTTGGGAGTGGGACGACCGGTTGGCACGTTATCAGTTTAATTTGACCGAGTAAGGTGTCCTGCTGGGTGTCTTCGGCAGTATGTTTCAGTGAGGTAGCACTATAAATCGGCAAAAGTTCCGGCCTATCACAAGGAGACTTAACACGAACATACCGCAGCCTCCCAAAACACGCATACGTACTCAGAACACGCATGCATATCGCAAACATGGGAGGCCGTCCTTAAATGACCTTAGCTGTTAATAGGACGTTAAATATATAAAACCAAACCAAAGCTAAATGGTTTTTTTTTTACCTCGGAAATAAAAATGACAGTTATTGTAATACTGTTTTTCCTGAACACTATCAAAATATACATATCATTAAGTAAATACATTCACGACGAGATAGCTCTTCCAGGTCTGCATCTTACCCGTGCTATCAAGGGAGGGCAAACAAACATACCACAGCCTCTAAAACGCCACACGCATGCATCTCTCAGCGGAGGCCTTCGATATACAAGAGGCCCATGGGGCATGTATCGCTCACCAGGTTTTATTTGACCAAATGTCAAAATAATGTTCATGTTAAATTCATTTTATTTGTCAATCTCAAACAATGCTGTATAATAATAATCAAAGCTGTGGAGGGCGTTAAACCCTACATTTTTACATGTTTCGTTTTTTTCTGTCATTTTGTCTCTTGCTCATTTCGCTCGAATTTCTATCACATTTTGTGACCCTGATGACCTTGTAGTGTTGCCTTTAAGCACTTTAACTAACTAATGACCAGAAAGAAAGTTTACCAAACAAATATCAGAATTAACCGCATCATGGCCTGATACAGACTCTGGAAGAAGTCTACAAGAGGTTTGGCCTTGTCTTCCATACTCGACAGTACACATCCAATAAAGATAGAGGCTACAATTAGTCCGAGCATGTTAGTTCCCGGGACAGATATAACCGTGGGCACGTCGATAGTTGTGAAGTTATCTGGAATGCGGTTAAGTTATGAATCAAGACAATACTAGGATAAAAATAAAACATTATTTAAATTAATGTGTGGTATAAAATGAAACCGTCATAATATTTGTAGTCAATGCTTGTATTCTAGGATATAAAAATGCAGATATTTCCCGTTTTATGATCTGTAAGATTTTTGAGAAAATTATGTTTTTCCAGCACACTTTCTGCAATAACTGAATTTAGTTACCATTAAAAACATGTTAACTCTACAAATATTGCTATGTATAGTTATGTACTGTTTTCAATAATATTCCTCCTTAGCTTACACAAATAATTATAATCCAAATATTTCATTAGACAATACAGAAATAAATACTATAGATTAATTTCAGCTGATGAAATATATTGTCGATTTTGGTAATAAGTGTGTATTGTCTTTCTTTATATTTATCCTTTATTGAAAATCTGGAAATTAAGCTTTGAGAAAAGTGAAGGGTTTAAAAAAATATTTGTACTTGGCCCATTTCTTGCAACACTGGCATTCGTTTGGTTGAAATCGGAGAGTGCGATATTTATGGGAATTATTTTTGAAGACATCACTGATTGTTTCTGAAATAAACGTAAAATAAATCATTAATCTATCACAAAAATAATTATATAATGCGATTCGCCAATATTTTACCTAGAAATATGTATAGCATCGTTGTAGCCAATACGGAACTGGTAAGAAATAAATACGCATTACCTTTGAAAGTGTTGCTTCCACCAAGTTATCTGGAAAAGCGTTTCTGAAACGAAATGGATTTACATTTGATACCAAATACCGTGATATTACAAACAATGAGAAAACCCGAGGGTTGATTGTTTTTAGGGTAACTGTCCTCGCAACACTCAGGATCATACAGTATGTGGACGGGCGTCAACGAGACATCCAGAGTAAGAACACAAAGAGCAGAAAAAAACAGAGTAGTGAAAAAAAGTGAAAAATTAAATATCGAATGTGTTGCAATGGGAGAAAATATCTATGACAATGCCTCAGTTTTGATCTTCAATTGAGCGTTCGCCCCTGAGAGGAAGGCTTTGGGTTCTGTTCTCTGGCCGAAACATACCAGAGTCATTAAAAATGGTAGTTGCTACTCCTGGTAAGCGCTCAGCGTTTCGGGAGTGGAACGACTGGTCGGTCCGTTGTTAGTATAATGTGACCAGGTGGGGTATCTTGGGTAATTTGGGATCTTATCTTTTCTCTTCTTTCTGAACAACTTTCTTCTTCCTAATGTCTCCCTTGACAATGCCTCACTTTTGGCCTTTAGTTGAGCGTTCGCCCCTGTGAGGAAGGCTTTGGGTTCTGTCCCCTAGCCGAGACATACCAGAGTCTTTAAAAATGGTAGTTGCTACTCCTGCTTAGCGCTCAGCATATTAGGAGTGGGACGACTGGTTCGCCCGTTGTCAGTATAATGTGACCAGGTGGGGTGTGCTGCTGGGTGTCTTCGGCAGTATGCTTCAGTGAGGTAGCACTATAAATCGGCAAAAGTTCCGGCCTATCACAAGGAGACTTAACACGAACATACCGCAGCCTCCCAAAACACACATACGCACGCACCACACGCATACATGTCGCACGCACGGGAGGCCGTCCTTAAATGACCTTCGCTGTTAATAGGACGTTAAACAAAATAAACCAAACCAAACCAATCTTCGGCAGGATGCTTCAGTGAGGTAGCACTATAAATCGGCAAAAGCTCCGGCCTATCACAAGGAGACTTGACACGTACTTTGGTTTGGTTTTGTTTTATTTGTTTAACGTCCTATTAATAGCTAAGGTCATTTAAGGACGGCCTCCCGTGTTTGCGATATGCATGCGTGTGATGAGTGCATGTGTGTGTACATACGCTGCCTCCAAAAACACACATACGCACTCACCACACGCATACAAATCGCAAACACGGGAAGATGTCCTTAAATGAATTTCTCAAAAATAGTTTCTGTGTATATAATACTAGAAAACATAGAAACGCGAGGTTTTCTCTTGTTTCCTCCCACACTGAGGCCCCTCGCTCGCCCGCTCCCTCATGACCAACAAGCGTTAAAAATCTAAGTTGATGACACTTGTTCTCAATTATTGTTAAACAAACTTTACATTTTAATATCAAATGTCTGGGTTCTTTGCAACAGAACGGTAAGACCTAAGACGGGGTATTACCACTATATAACATATATATCATATTATATAAACACAATGATTACCCTGTCAAGTGCATAATGTCTTTGAAAGTGTTTTACATTGATATCGCTTCCTTACAATTGTAACAATGACAATAAGTAATTATAATAAGATATCAAAACCAATGATAGTGGTGATCTAAATTAAGGTCCGTCGCTGCATTAAGCGTAGAGAGAAAACAAATATTCCATTAGAAGAAACACCGTTAGGACTTATATACCATTATCAATAAGTTTCTCGGAGTTTCTTTCCTTGATTTATAAGAAATATTGATATTACCTTATCATATCCAAAAGGACATCAAGTTGACTGGTTCCCTTTGAGATTTCCGAAGTATCCTCTTTTGTTTCCTTGCCGCTGGAGATGATCGCAATACCAACTGTGCCAGTAATGACTGCAATCACCGTGGTGACCAGGTAGTATGCTAGTGCCCTCAGTCCGATTCTACCAGAAGTCTTCATCGACAGCGTGGCTAGGGACGAGATGATACTGGAGACAACAAGAGGCACAGACACCATCTTTAGTGTATTAAGCATAATTTCTCCTGGGAATTTTAGGTAGAAAATGTTCCTTCTATCCGAAGGTGACCACGTTGTTCTCACTACACAACCAAGAGCGATTCCGAATAACATTGAGGCTATTAGCAGTATCACCAGCAGGTTTCTTCTTACACATTTTGTCCAGGACTGTCTTCCTCGTCTTAAAGTATCTCCTTCAGCCATCTTGGGATTAAAATATAAAGGATTGTCGCGTTATTTGTTTTTCTATATCGCAAACCTCGAAACATTCACCAAGTCCAGTGCTCTGCTTTATTCATATTTATGATAATATCCCTTTTCCGATGCGATACCGATCCAGCTATACCAGAGGCAAAATAGAATGAAATATCGATTTAAGCGAGAAATATCAGATAATTAACTTTTAACCGGTGCAAATGAGAGTGCTATTTCGTAAATAATACTGTAGAATAAAAAAAATATGTACAGCGTAAACGTACATACGTGATACAGTTCATACCTTATGTACATCTTAGTTAAGCTGCTACTGCAATATAAAACATGTACAGGCTATACAAAACAAAAACACGAGGCTCATGGGCCTTTATCGCTCACCTGGTTGGATTTGACCAAATGTCAGAGTACAGTTCATGTTCAAATCGTTTTATTTGTTAATCTCAAACAATGCTATATATGGTTATAGTGTGGGGATCTCCAAGGGTCTGAAAGACCTCAAAGATTGTTTTTACAACATGCGTTCATATTGTTATGACTAGTAGCAATTTAAATCAATAACCTGTATTTCCCTATGGGGCACCACCCTTTTGGCCCCTTGGGGGTCAAAGTCATCATTAATGCAAAATCTGTTTCGCTTTCCCCAATGATGTTTCTGACCATATTGGGTTCAAATCCATTCATAACTTAATGACAAGTAGCAATTTAAATGAACTACCCCTATTTCCCCTTTTGGGGCCCGCCCCTCCGGCCCCTTGGGGGTCAGATTCACCATTAATGGGAAATCTGATCCCATTCCGCCAAGGATGTTTCTGACCAATTTGGTCAAAATCCAATAAGAACTTTTTGACAAGTAGCTATTTGAAGCAAATGTTGACGGACGACGGACGGACGGATTTTAAAACAAAGCAAGTCATCGACCCAATAACGCCTATTTTCGATTTAGGATAGTAGGAATAAATCCTATTCCTGAACATGTGCCATTATTTACATACAAGAAACATAATCATCATGAAGATTGAAAGGTACGGTACGGTGGCGCATAAGGGCAACTGCAAACATGTATTTATCTTGTAAGTACAACTTCATATATATAATGTACAACTTACAATAGTGTACGTACTACTTAGTATTTTGTATGTACAAGAGTTGTTATAGCGACAGGAACTCCTCTATGTACACGTGTAACCTGCAGGCAACATGGCGAAAAATGCAGTTGTAGAGTGCTGATTAAAACGGGAGATCGTCACAAGCGTAATCGCCAGAATAAAAGAGAAAATACATGTTCAGGTGTTTAAAATTATGCATGTGATGGACTAGAACTATCCAATATTTTTTTTTATTTTGCGTTGGCCCATAGTCGGCAGAAAGCTGACGAGGTTTCAAAAAAGGCCTTCCACGCATCCACAGATCACGGCCGTAAGTGTATTAGCAGGGATTTAAAGGAAGTGTTGACGGACGCTATGCTTTGCAATAAGCTAAATAAGGGTTTTTAATTAATGTTAAGGCCTTTTTTATATAATTTTTTAAAATCTAAAATAAAACCATTAAATTTGTATGACAGGTTTTAAGATCCAGTTTATTGAGGTGGTTAGTTATTAGTTCTTAACGGCCATCAACACAATTAAGATCATAAGAGTCCAGCAATAGATTGTAAAAAAAATATGAATAAAATAAGCAAAAGATGAAACAACGTCAAACAAACGAAACATGTAAAACTGTAAATATATATTGGTGCATTCACGATAAGTTTAAAATCAAAAAGTGGCTATGGTTACTTAAATCTTGTAACACATGCCAGGTAGTTCAAAATTTTGTGAACGCTAACATTTTGGTTTGGTTTTATTTGTTCTATCAACAGCCGAGATCACCCAAGGGCGGCCTTTTGTGGGTGATGTTAACAGATCCGAAAAGAACATTTAGACTTGTTATGCTGTTGTAAAAACTATCTTGTTATTTGTAAATCAATGCAGTCCAATAGAACATGTTTAACGCTGAATCGTTCATTGCAGGTATGCACTGAGGCTGTGGCCCTCACGCTTCAACAAGTAAGGATATGTTATATACTGTATGTATGGCCCATCCTAAGACGGACAAGAACAATCTTGTCTCGGCGACGGGCTCTGTGGCAAGGAGACCTATTACCGATATTTCCCTTTGATGGAGTGTCGTGTATTGTCTACATACTGATTCCATTCGTTTGCCACTTTGATTATGAAAATTTGGTTACAAACGGCTAAAAATCGTTAAAACTGAGTTTAAAGTCAGTTGGTGGAAGTAATAATGCTGCTGCGATCTGCTTTTTCATTGCCAGGTATTCTGGTATGTCCAGCAACCCAGTAAAATATAATGCACTGTATGACAATTCAAGGCGAGACTATGCAGGAAACCAAATTTTTTTTTTCGAATAGAGATAGTATCCATATTTCGTTTACTAAAACTGTAAGACAGAGAGAAAAAATAGATAATTGCTCTCGTGAGTCAGATAGCATGGGCTTCTGCAGAGAATATTGAAACGTCATTTGGAAGCCAGTAGCCCAAAGCTATTGAGTTGTACATACGAGTCATAATTTCACCAAGTGTGAAAAAAAATAAAATAATTGAAAGGTAAACGAGTGCTTTAGATCTGGCGAGATCATTTTTTACTATTTGTAGTCAAGGGCAGAAGTACCAGCACATCAAGGGTGACAATCTTCTATGTGAGGGAGAACTGTTGAATGCAGGTTGCTTTGACTTGAGAATATGTCTGCAGATGTTATATATTCTTTTGAGTTTACGGCTAAAGACGAAACAAATAATTGTTCTTTAACGGTAGTTAAGTATCTGGTTATACCACTGTATCTAACAATCTGTCTGGATATATGACAAGCTGTCATTTAACCTACAAATTCATCACTCACTACTTGTTCACTTATTTGACTAGGACTATATAAGACACTGCATGTTGTTACTTATTACATAATTGTCGGTTTTCCTAGGATTATACTTATTGTAACATGAAATGTAAATGAAGTAGCATTAGATCATGCATTTACGGAATAGATAATATGGTGATGGTGCCTATATGAGTCTGAATGAAATAATACAGACCTTATAGAATCGCATAGGCTTCCTAGCTTCGTTTGTCGTAGATTGATACTCCCTGATGATGTGTAGATCTAGTATATACACAGTGATAGTCCTACCAAACTTGTATTTGTATAATTCATATGTATTGAAACAGACTTTCCGGGTATTAAAACTCCATTTCAGTTTGTACAGATGATTGAATGTGTTCAGAATGATCGTAGACTGAAGTACATGCGAGGAGCGTGACGCTATTGGTTTATAATGGAAGGCAACTAAAAGTGAAAAGCTACACCTGGACTAACCATGACCCTTCACCCGGTCACATTATTTCAAATATCCCTCGGCTTCCTAACGGACAATCCTTATGTATTCTGACTCACTATCTATTCTACAGAACCTAAGCTATAGAAAGTTGACTTTTTTTCTTTCTTTTTTTTAAATTTATTAAAAAAAAGACAACATTTGACAAAAAATTGTCCAAACGCAGGAGGAGACTCATTCGCCATACACTATCATAACACACTTACACATCGTTATATTAGTTATCACTTTCTTCAACATTAATTATATTTTACCAGTAATATAAATAAAAATATTTCCGGATATCTGTTTTCTCTATTAGATTGTAAGTATTATTCCACTCGGAACTCCTCGGATGTAACTGCGCAACATCACCTCGGACGTCATACGAAAGCTTCCATATTGGAAGCTAAGGGACTACTTTCATAAACAACATGGCAGACGATATACCTCGAAAGCCGTCGGTTCACCAATGCTGCCTCTTGTGCGGTTCGCATAGTAACAGGTTAAATTCTCTTTCTCATAATAAGGCCATTAAACAAAACTACCGTTCAAATTTAGAAAAGTTTCTGGATATACAGTTCGATGAGCACATCATTCCTTTTGTTTTGATGTGCGAATCGTGTGCCAAAAAATGCTCATCATCAGTCAGCTTCAAGACAGAAGCCTTAAAAATTAAAAAATTATAAAACATATATTGCATCGAAAAAAAAGCAGATCAGTTGCAGAGCAAATACAGAAATCAGTTGAGAAATTCCAAAAGTTGAATATTGCCGACAGCAGTCACGTAGTTGCCCATAAAGCATGTAGAAGGTCCTGACACAGCTAACATTAGTCCTAGAGATGATAATCTATCTGAGCACAGTTATTCTGCACCAGAGACAAAAACGGGATCATCTTCGCCAGAAGTAGCAAGCGCTGCAAAGGAGGCTGTCACTGGTGATGAAAATTACGAGTTTTGTGCGGTGTACCTAATGAGTGACCAGGGAGTGTCCAGGGACATTTTGCACGCCCAGGAATTCGTTAATGAAGATTTTTTAATAATGTTTTCTGTAACATACTTATGAGACCATTATCTAACACCATGCAAAATTTCACTTCGATCGAATGATTACATAATATGGAAATGCACCTCTGAAGTTGCAGTGCAGCGTGCACTTGGGTGTCGGGCGCGCTCAGGAATTCGTTAATGAAGATTTTTAAAAAACATATTAATAACATCATTATCTAACACCATGCAAAATTTCACTTCGATCAAATGATTTTATAATACGGAAATGCACCACTGAAGGTGCATTAAAGCGTGCATTTGAGTGTCCGGGGCGTATTTGACACGCCCAGGAAGCCGTTATTGAAGATTTTTTTTTATTTGTTTTTCGGTAACATACAGAATATACCTATCTCTAACATCGTGTAAAATTTCACTTCGATCAGACGATCGCATAATACTAATTTTTACCATTAAATCTTACGAAGTTACGATGAAGTTGCCCTGTTTACGGCTGCGGTCGGCACATGAGTGTCCGTGGAGGTTTTTACAAGCCCAGGAAGTCGTTGATTTATATTTTTTTGATTATTTTTTCTGTAACATACAGATTATATATTTATCTAACACCAAGCAAAATTTCACTTCGATCAGACGAGTGCATAATACTAAATTTTACCATTAAATTTTACGAAGTTACTATAAAGTTGCCCTGTATTACGGCTGCGCTCGGCACACGAGTGTCCAGGGAGGTTTTTACACGCCCAGGAAGCCGTTAATTTATATTTTTTGATTATTTTTCTGTTACATACATATTATACCTTTATCTAACATCATGCAAAATTTCACTTCGATCGGACGAGTGTATATTATAGTATTTTGTTACTGAATCCAGCCTTAGGTGATCACTTCATTGTCCAGGCCATTTTATATCTACCTGTGATCTGACAAAGTAATCCCGTAGCGCCGCCCACCTGCGGTGTGACCGGTAATTGTATTGGTTTACATAACAACTTGACATGTCCCTGTTAATTGATATATAACATATTGCAACCCGGAATAAAATACAAATAAAAACTTACTATTTCATCAGTTACGATTATTCCTTCAGTTACAGTTTCAGTTCCGTAATTAGAACGTTTAATAACATCGTAAACTTTGAGTTCTAAAATAAATACGAAAATCATACATTCCAAGTTAAATACTAACACTATTTTTTACAATATAAATAGTTTTAATGAGTGACAAACCCGCGTGTTCGGCTAATCTAGCTAGACACTCGCTAGATAACGTACAATCAGAGGCAAAAATATATTGTTTTAGTATTCTAGTACAATTAACGACTTAAAAATAAATATAGCAATTATTTATCAATCTCCTGCAAATCAAATAGAATATAACGCATTATGACAGAATTAATTGTAACGTTATAACTCCGTTGCCATACCTGATAAATGTATTAAAATCGGCTATGGACTTATTTAACATGCCCGTATTCTGGTTCGCCCAATAGGAGAAAGTCGGAGGTTTGATTTTTGCGGAAAGGTTATAACAATGTAAATTGTAAATAGAAAAACAACCAAGGACTTTTAGGGGTCGTTCAAGGATTACCACACATATATGCTCTGAAAAGGTCATAGTAAAGAGAGCTAGCTAGGTTCTTCAAATGGCTATGCAGTATTTTTAACATGCGGGAGCCACACACCAAGATGCCTTTATTATTGGACACTTCCTAGGTATATTTCTTTTAATGAACTTCTAAGTAGACGAATCCTTTAATATCTGGATCGAAGGAAATACGCATATTTTCTAATCGAAAGTTAGGTTGTCTCAGATGATGGGAATCTAAAATATTACGGATTTCTGCTAATCTTTCTGGCATGATGTCACAAAGAATATATATATCTATACCATTTTTGGTAGAGAAGAATAAAGACATTCTCTGCGTTTCTTCTATAAATCGGCAAAAGTTCCAGCCTATCACAAGGAGACTTAACACGAACACACCGCAGCCTCCCAAAACACACATACGCAATCACCACACGCATGTATGTCGCACGCACACGTCTCTAATATGTCAATTGTGGAATTCCAAATCTGAAACCTGAAATAAAATACTTATAAAAACGTATTATTTCATCAAAACCATGAATACATTCTTACAATTTCGAAGTGATCAATAAATGCATTAATATTTTATAAAACAATAATTGACCCGAGTCAAGTGAAAAAGATCATCTATCGGTGACTCCGCCCACCTGCGGTGTAGTCTAATTGGATTAGTTTATATATCTTTGGCGCCTGTCTAGCTGTCAACTAACCCGCGTCTCCGCCTCACTTGTGTTCAATGGAAGACGAGTGACAGGTGACGAAAGCCATCAGTAGGCGGAGTCACGTAACTAACAAATTAGGTGTCGTGCTGTTTGTCCCTCACCATCAGTTTGCTTATTTCTATTCTAATATAAAAAGAATATTTTGTTGCTACCAGAAAAATGAAAAAATAAAGTCATTTTATTACCAAATATAATTTTCTGCATCTTGTACTGCTGCAACAACACGTGTACAAAAATGACCGTTTGTTGCCCGAGTGAATAATCATCAATTACTGTTATTGATGACTACGTAATACCACCAATTGGCTTTTTGAAGTGTAAGTTCTATCGATTTAAGTTGTGCATTTTCGAGATTTTTTTAACACATTTCGTGAAGGGGTCGGCTTTGAAAAGGGCCGTTTTTAGAGGTACTGATCGTTTATTGTCGGAACAATGTGGTAGGGTAGGGTTTATCTAGATCCCAAGAAGATGGTTCTAATCACACTAGGTATCAGCCCAATATGGTCGGATAAAAAATAAAATCAGTGGCCTTTTTATTTTGGATATAAGGGACTTAAGATTTTTAATTGATCTGTCCTTGGTTAAACAAATGAAGGAGTATAGTATGTCCCTGCATGTACAAACTTGTACACATTTATCTTCCCGAAATGGCACGAATTATCACCTTTTATTTCAGTTAAAATCCATCGACCGTTTTTTCTATTATTTGATACGAATCTCGTATCATGATTCACAATTTGGTTGCAGACTCTAACTTTGAAATACTGCAATACATTTTGACAGATTATAATATTTTTTACACGCGGACTCCTCTGTACACTCCATGTAAAACATTTATTTCATACAGTTTTCGATGCCATTTCACATTCTTATCCCATATGCACGTACTTTTTATCATTATATCAACAAGTTTTTATCAGTATTTCATTTCGAGTTTCAAACTTTGAAATAGATTTTGAAGAACTGTTTATTGGATATAGGACAGTTTCCAATGCCAGTTGACTGTTTTATTTGTATTTCATTTCAGATTTCAAACTCTCTAATTTATATGATTATAATATACACGCATTTCAAAAGAATCATATGTTAGATATGATTTTTTTTCTTCCTTTAATTTCTCTTAAAAGTCTGTTGTCTAATACCTTTATTTAATACATTACTGTATCATTTTCTATGTTATACTACTTGTACTTATACTTCCTTGCTGTGTTAACAATCAATGTTTGAAATGAGAAAAACAATAAATAATATACTTACACGAAAGAAACATCTACATATGTGTACATGTATTTGTTTTAATTTACTTGTATACTTTAATTCTTACGACGTTTCTTACGACATTCTTACGACGTTTCTTACGACGTTGAAACAGAATCCCATTTTTTAGGCAAATATATCTTTTATAACCAAGAACATCAAAAACTTTATAATCATGACAAAACAGTGAATGCTGACTTTCTAAATTACTGTTATGATTCTAAATTTTATTTCTTAATGACAAAGGAGAAAGTACAGCCGGTTTTAGCTAGCACAATATTTAACCTTTTAAAGAAGAGACAGGACAGGAAAAAGGTAAATGTAATTATATAAATATCCAATTGAACAATTTATCAATAACTAAGTAACTAACAACAACAAAAATTAACTAAAAGTCTAAAACAGTTAATATAAACTTTATTTTATTCATTCAATTCATACATATACAATACACAATCATACAATCATAATGTGAGTAGGATTCGGAAACAAGTATAAGACTTATATTAATCCGTTTCCTTTTATGACACATTGAGTAAACGGCAGCAAGTGGGAGAATACGTAAGTGAGCAATGTAATACTTGAATAAATGAAAAATGGGGAAATTCGGAAAAAGGAGAGATGAAAAGACCAGAAGAAAAAGATCAGAGAGGAATTTTATGCCATGACATGAGATATACAACCTGCTGTAACAGCTGTGCAAACAATAAAGAATAAAAAATAAAAACAATCATTCAAATCTTTTAGAAATAATTATAAATTCTTGAACACTGGAAAAAATCAAAAGATTTTCATCATACGTGAGTTCGTTATCACCGAAGAGTAGTATTTCAGTTGATAAGGGATAGTTTAGAGCACTAAAACAACGTAAGCGAAACTGCGCGAAAAGTGGACAACGTAATAAGAAATGTTCGTTGGTCTAATCTTCATGATTACACATGCATAGAGGACTATCTATAAGATTTTTATGAAATAGATAAAATTTTAGTGGACTGCACTCCATCCTTAATCTTGCATGGTGAATCTGACCCAGTCTATTACCGCTAAGGAAGTAATGTGGAACTTTGTGGCGTGGTTTATTCAAATGACTTTTCAATTTAGTTATGGACGGATCACTTTTGATTTCATCTGGCAAGGAATTCCACAAAGGGATTACAGATGGCAGGAAGGATTTCATGTAAAGACTTGTGCGACAAGGAGGAGGGCGAAAGTTATTTCCAACACGAGTATTGTGATCATGGATGCTATTATTACGTCGAGGAAGAATTTCTTGTAGATACTGAGGAAGGAGACCGTGAACCATTTTATGGAAATGAATTATTTTGTGGTGTTTACGTCTTTGCTCTAAGGGAAGCCAGCCTGTTTCAAGATAAAGTTTTACTCTACTTGTGAGTTTAGTTCCGCCAGTAACTATACGCGCTGCCTCTAATTGGAGATTTTCTAGCATGTCAGACTGAGTTTTTGTAAGGTTATCCCAAACAACGTTCCCATATTCAAAAATAGGTCGGATAAGAGTAAAATACAGAGTTTGAAGGGACGTACGATCTAAAGTGAATTTGAATCTGCGTAAAATATTCAATTTTGGTGAAACCTTGGATATGATCAAGTTGATATGATCAGTCCAACCGCCATTGTTGGACAGAGTCAAACCGAGATGCCTATGTGAACTTACCTCAGAAAGCAAAATATTGTTCATATGTAGAGGGGGATGAATTGGGGAATTAGTCTTTTTGGATATTAATAAGGTTTCTGTTTTAGTAGGATTGAAGTTAACCAACCAATTCACCGACCATTCATGAATTTTACGAAGATCGAAATTCAAATCGACTGCACTTATCCTAGGTGAGTCGATAATGACATACAAAGAGGTGTCATCTGCGAATAATTTTATATTAGCTCGTATGTCTTTCACAATGTCATTTATAAATAAAAGAAACAAAAGGGGGCCCAGTATCGAGCCTTGGGGAACCCCGGCCTTAATTTCAGACCAATTAGAAAATTGTCCGTTGATAACAACTCTTTGTTTACGATTGTAGAGATAATTGTCGAACCATTTTAGAAGTGAACCCCGAATTCCAAAACCTGAAAGCTTACTTAGTAGTCCCTTATGCCAAACGCGGTCAAAAGCTTTGCTAATATCACAAAAGACCATTCGTATTTCTTTACCATGGTCTAAAGCAGAGTAAATATCATGAGTTATAGCAAGAAGTTGATTAACGGGTGAGTCGCCGTGTCTAAATCCAGATTGGTGAGGAGAAAGTAGCGAGTGGGCATGCAAAAAATTGTGAACATATTTAAAAATGCATCGTTCCATTAATTTTCCAACAATAGATAATAAGGATAACTGTCGGTGATCACAGATCAACTGAAAAAGTTGTGTCAACCTGGTGCCAGTGTTCTGTGGCACAGAGAGCCAAATGTTCTGATGTCGGACCATATATTTGCCAATGCAGGTAATTATTTAGACCCCTTTTGTGTGTAATTTATGCAACAATGAGAACAGATTTGATATCTCGCGGAACTTTAGGTAAGCTTACTCTACTGGGTCGCAACCAGGTACCGTGAAATTTTCGTTGTTTTCCCGAAATATTTATATCGTACATTATACACTTATTTGGTACATAGTCCACTTATAATTTTGAATATTAACAGTTAGTCTAGAACCGGTCATCTTTCATAGGTCATCAAAATTTCACTCGACCGATTATGGTGCTTTCGATGACGTCCGAGCGAATGGAAACGATAACAAACAAACAATTCATGGTATTAAAGTCTTCTATATATTTTTAAATATATGTAGGTTTATCGCATTTGAATTATAATCAATCATTACATGACATATGTATGATATGGAATACATTTACTTGCAGTCAATGAACTCCATACACAGTGTCCAATGTTATTAGCAGTACTTAATGCATCCATAGGAGACAAGATTGGAGCAGAATCCAAAGTAGCCACTGTTGGGACTATATATGCTATGATGATGCATTCCAGAAACAAACAAATTTCTGCAGTGCAGAGACTATACACATCATTGGCTATTCAATTCCATGCAGATAACAAAGTAAGTACATTATTGTGATACAAGCAAATAATTTTCTAGTTTTTGTAATGTTGCTTGTTTATTAGCAAACTGGCATGTTTTCGAATATTTTTAGCTTTCAGTCAGTTATTTTTTCTTGAATTTGAATTTCTTATAAGAATATTTCAATGTGGTTAACAATTTATTTAATATCTGTAATTGGTGGGTACTACACCATATAATTGTGAGAGAAGACTATAAGGATCCATAATGAATTAGTATATCATACTGATATTGAATTCCATTATCTTTAATGCACAAATACTTCCTATTTAATTTTTAACTATATATGTATTAATCAAGACACATTTGATAAATGAAGATTGAGCATGTATAGTAATATAAATGGTAACATATTAAATTTAAGCTTTTTTTATGTACAAGGCAATGAACATATGTGGTCCCCATTATAATACAGCAAGATAAAGACCTTTGAGTACAATTGTATTGAGAAAATGACTAAAAACCAAATCAAATTTTCAAAATACTGAATTTTATCAGTTTTCTTAATATTCCATTTGTAAAACTATGGATTTTTTTAAATATAGCTTTCCTCCCCATCGTTAAACAAACCACACAAAGCCATTTTGCATGAGACTGAAGAAAAAAGAAGTCTAATTTTGTATATCAACATTTTGTCCTAAATCAAGACGTTTTGCTGTTTATTTTCAAGATATTCTGTCTGAATTACTTGTTTTGTTTAGTCAATTTCCAGTATCAGTTGTCTTTACTAACTTGAGTTTGTTATTTATATAACTAGTAAATTGTTAATTATAATATTATAAATGCAGTGAAATTCTAAGCATTTTAATCAATTATCATGTCTAGTAAAATTATAATTCACTGTTTATGTATTGCTTTTCATACGGAACTACAATGTATGTGTACCCACATATGTTATAATATTGCGGATGATTTCACTGCATTTTTATTTATAATCTAAGAGGGCAACACCATCCAAAATGAATGGTAAAATTTTTTCAGTGAGTAGTTTTGAAAACATAAAACTGTATCCAACCATTGAAAATTGTATATAGTTCCATATAGCATGAAGGTAATTCTATATTTTATTCTGTGTCAACTTGATTGTGATGTCCCTCTGGATAGTGTAGAAATTTTCAATTGTTATTTCTGTATTACTTTTCAAATTATTAGCATGTGTTGTTTTTCTGTCAAATCGTTTTTAGCTTGTTCCCAGGACTGCAATATATATCGCCATATAGATGACAGTGCCAGGTTATACATGGTTTGTTATTTGTTTTTTTTTTAAATACAGATATAATAGCATCTGACATAATAAATAAGATAGCATAATTGATTGCAGAGAATACCAACAATGGATTCATACAGCACCCATTTTATTGTTGATGTTAATAATAACAATATTTCTTCTAGTACTATATATGTACATCTATAACAGGTTTGAATAAGTAAAGGTATTATATGGTACTACCTGCGTTTATTAGTCTTAAGTATTTATATATTATAATTATGGTAAATTATAAAGTGTACAATATTATAGATAGGGAAGATCAACACTAATTGAAGTTGGGTTGTCATACTATACACAATACCTGGTAATGTATCTTAATTATTCTTTTTATATTAAAGCTCCTGGAGAGGCTCAATAAAGTTCATGTAACACTCTCTGATGAATCCAAGAGACATGTGATGAACAACTTTGCTGAATATTCATCAGAGCAGATAATCAAGGAATGTTCAGAAGGGAGAAAGAATTTCAAAATCAATGGCGACAATGTTGGTTTGGTTTGGTTTTTTAAGTTTAACGTCCTATTAACATCTAAGGTCATTTAAGGACGGCCTCCCGTGCGTGCGACATGCGTGTGTGTGGTGAGTGCGTATGTGTTGACATCTACTTGAGGACAAATGATGTCAGAATCAATAACCAGAACAAAGATCTGCATTTTTTTGCATCTGATGTCACCTTTGACCGTGTATCTGTGGATAAGTTAGATGGTAAAACTCCGATGAAACACCATGATCTGGTTAATTATAAGGTATTTCTTCCATCCAAAGAAGAGTTGAAGTTATATAGGGAGTCATTGAAAATTCTGTTGGCCAGGTTGTTGTTAGAGAACATGAAGGCATTTGACTGGATGAAACCAGTTGTTCCTACACATATTCCACATGACTTGGAAGATATCATGGCCCATAAATCAGCAATACATTGGCTTCCTCTCCAACTGAAGAATGAAATGCATCTTGACCAGTATGTTGTCATCATGCAGCAATTGGAAAGACAGGTTAACAATATTTATTGTAGATCAGGACGAGGTATGTATATGTTTGTTTCTGATAAATTATCATTATTTTTGAGATATATAAATTGAACTTTAATCATTAATGAAATATTAACTTCAGCTTAACATACAAGAAATCTTTAACGATAGGATGGATGGATTTTAATGAAACTTCATATACTGTGAGCTTATGAGGTAATAAAGAGTGGAATTGAGTTTGGGGTCAAAGAATCAATTCAACTATATGAAAGTCACTTTTACTAACTATGAGCTTTTATTGTCATTTGTTGATTACTTAAGTTTTTGTTGACCAATAAGTTTGAACTTATAACGGGGCGTTTTCCTGTGTACAGGCCTAGGTTGGTCTTGTTACTAAATGTTGCACATGGATGAATTAAGCTATCACTGATTATTCAACATAACCAAGAAAATGTGCCCTGTGTTGCTTCATAAATTCAGATGAAGGCAGGAGATGAGTGTTGAATGCAACACACACTGTAAGCTTGTTGATTTTGCATAAAAAATATGATAAATTATAAGCAAGCACATTACTGTGTCATAACAACTTGATCCGTCTGATTAAAACAATATAAATTTAATTTTTCAGGTGGAGAGTTGGATGATTTGTATATTCCTTTCGGTGGTGATCAGCTTACACGTGTCAATTTACAGAGTGCCAAGAACTTGCGAGCCGGGTGCCATACTCAGGAAGAAAGGTTGCATCATCTCAATCCAGTGATTGTGGAGTTGTTTCACACAGTCATGGAATTTCTTGAGGTAAGTATAATGTTTATAAAATTACCGAAAATATATGCCTTTGATATATACTTTCTCTGTGTTTCATATTTCTCATTTTCTTATGTGATATTGTGACTATTTCAATTGGCATTATAAGTGTTGCTTGGTTTTGATACTAATTTATATTTTTTATCTGTATGTTTACATTTTTAGAAGTTATTCAAGAAGTTCTTCAAAAGTGCAAATAGTAGAGATGGTGGAACACTGGCCCATCTGAAACTAGTAATTCAGAGAACGAATGTCAATGGTCAAGTGAAAAGTCGGTTTGAGGTATGTAAATACATATAAAGTAATGAGTACCAGTATAGCATGGGTAAGTGAAGCCCCTGGTAAAGTAAAGATATGTTCATTCTAACTAAAACTTTTCACCAAACCTTCTTTATTTTACTTCAAATGCAGCCTGTAGATTTATTGATATCTATAATTCAAATTATTGATATCAATGAATATTTATTGATATCGTTAATTCAAATTATTTGGAATTATTTATATCAATGTATTAATTAATGATATCAATAATTTGAATTATTGATATCATAAAATATTAATTGACATCATCATTCATTTATTGATATCAATAATTGAAATTACTGATATCAAATTTTGTAGACAAATGTTGAAATGGCACTTCATACATTTATACATGATCATCGAAGAGTGAACTCAATCAGAATTTTTTTTTTTAAGATTATATTTCATGGGTATAAACATTATAGACCCTGCCCTAAATTCCCTGACAAAATATGCATTTTTTTTGTGTGAATATATAATCTAATTTTAAGAAAAAGAGTTGATAAGGAAATATATACTTTATACGTGTATTTTTTCCCCACAGGCTCATGAGGACTTTGCATTAATCACAGGCTTAGCCTATTTCCTCGTGTTTGCCATGAAGGTATTCGGTATGAAAGACCTAGATGACACTCCCAAGCACCATCTTCTCAAAGAGAAAATGAAATATTTGCAAACTAAAGCAAAAGAGAGGATATTTCATGACATCATGGATGAGATTGTGTGCCAATGTTGGATGCCATTTGAGGTAAATGTGATGCCAAAAATAAATTCACATAAAAAGTGTTAAATAAAACTCCGATACAAGCAAATTGTCCAAAAGCTTTACAGTAAAGTAAAACGAACTTTACATCCTTAAACAATTATTGTTAGAATCTGCTGATTTTTGTTTTTGCTTTAATATAGTCAGGGACTGAGTCTAAAAGTCAATACATTAACATGGTAATGTTATATTTCTGATATAATTTATGTATTTAGTCAATGATATATTTGTATGTAGATCCATATACACAATGAAGAGAGAAATAATAAGACAGGATTAAATGTTTCTTGATTTTTAAGACTACATGATCAGGAATTACAAAAATGGCATGCGACTGCATATTCAAACAAGAAAGCATACATTGAATTTATTTTCAGGAGTATATATGTATGTATAAGCAAACAGAATTTTTTTATGATGTTTGTGAATACCTTACAACCTGGTTTACATGTACACTTGAACTTTGGAATTTTACTTACAGGAAGATACTAGTAAATCTCCAAACACAGTGAATCTGCAGGTTATCAGTGGTGAAGACACCACAGATTTGGAGACGACAGTCACTGATGGTCTTGTTCAACTGATGATCCAGATACATGGAGCCAATTACAGTGTGTCCATACCATTTGAAAATACAAAAGGTGGCTGCAGACTGAATATTAAAACGTCAAACGGAATCATAAGCGTATTAGTTAAGAATATTGAAAAAGTCAATGTTGTGGATGACCTGAATTCCTATGCATGCAACTTCATGCAGTGGTATTTACTTTTACTGAACTTCCAGGACACCATTAAAGAAGGTGACATAAATTCTCATCCCCTTTTTTTTTACAGTTACTCATGTTTATCTAAATACTTTACTGAGTGCATTGACTATATTTTGAAAACGGAAGTCATGTTTTCTCCAAAACTGTCAATGCGGGTGAGAGCTGCATCTTTGTAAACTCGAAGGTTGGAAAGGGTCACAACAAAGCAGCTGACAGGCAAAAAGAAAATCAAGTCAAATTATTGAAAGACCTAATTCAAACAAGAATGAAAATGCCGTTGTAACAGTATACAAAGCAGACTAGTTATCAATTCAATAACAAAAAATATGGTAGCATGCTAGAAAAAAAGGATAAGGGTACAAGCAACAAGAAGCGTGAAATCAAAGGAGACCTGAGTCTTTTACTTAAGTGTCTCACAAAGCTAAATCCTTGGACTGAGTGTCAAGGACGACAGCTCCAGGGATTCTCTCAAATATCTAAATCTCCTTTCAATTTCAAGGGAGACCTCTTGAAAATCCACATCATGGATACAGTTCATCGTTAAAAAGGGTGCACCTGATCTGGGAGAAATTTCCTCAGATTCAGAAGATCTATGATGACCTCTTTCTGCAGTTTAAACAACACTGTTCTGGAGGTCCACTATAAAGAATTGTGTGAAAGCCAAAGTACATCAGTAAATGTTTTCGCAGACATGTTCCTGTATTTTTAACAAACCCTTTGACAGAAGAATCCAGTCCTTTGCGACTACTAGCTATGTCACTGTTATAATAGTAGATAATTGTTGATGCATTTTGCCCAGAACGACCAGCTCTGCCTACTTCTTGCAAATATTTTTCAAGTGTAGTGGGAGGACGAAAATGAATAATTCTAGACACTGCAGGGGCATTTAATCCCATTCCAAGTGCAACTCTTGCAAAGACAAGTCTTATCTTTGGATTTACCTTTGTTAGTTCAGACACTATGTGCCGTTTCATTTTTTCACTGTAACTTTTGTGATACTGGGCGAAAACCCTGTTCTCTTGTACTTGACTGCTTGCTGGTATATATGCCCTTAAACCAAGTTCTTGATCAGCATACATATAGCTGTAACCAATTGACTCCAAGTTATCACAATAGACTATTGTTACTGGAATGTCTGACAACTGATCTTTCAACTCGGAGCAAAGGTCTTTCAGAATTTGGTTATACTTTTCATACTTTTTAATATTGGGTAATCTTTCTCTAACTTCAAACTATATATTGGGTCTATCTGGATGTTGGACTATGAATGTTGGATTCCTAAATTCTAGAATGCTGCAGAAATTCTGCATGTCCATTTTTGTTGCTGTTGCAGTAAGTGCTAAATGCGGTACATCTGGATAGATACAAGATAGTTGCCCGAGTTTGTGGAAAGACTTTCGAAAGTCCTTACCCCTGTTGAAAAAAAAACAACTCTTGTTACAAAATTTAGAGAGTCCCTTTCCGGATCAATTGAGCGTTTGAAACGAAGGCTTTAAACGTGATTAGACAGATATTTCAAGCGTTTGTTTGAGATAGACACTTCTGTCAGATCAAGAAGAAACCACGAGGTATTTACATCAATTTCAATGTGTCATAATGGGTATTTTTGTCGTGTCTGTCATTACAGAGTCAGGTCGTCATAATGTATTGGACACTACGGCAATGGAGCTTGAAGGCGATTTATCTTCCTAGATTTGTATAATAGGGTGAACGAAACACAGTACTTGTTATCAGAAATTCGGATCTCGGGCAATCGTCATTTCGTCCGCAGAAATGTCTATATCGGTATGTCAAGGTTTAGGGATGAGATTTGTTGAATTCTTAGTGAAACCCCAACACGAGAAAGAGACACAATCTACCAGTGACACGGTTAAAATGTCAGCATTTTCTGTGCTAATGGAATCCCAAAAAAACGCTTTCTCTTCCATCCTAACCTCCAACAAACTTGTCGATCCTCAAAAACTGTATTGTGATTTTCAATGGTAAATTTCAGTTTTCATTTCCTATCGGTTGGGACCATGCTTTTATTCTCATTAATAAATATTGTCACATTTAATAGTCCATGCTACCATTTTTTGGAGTTGTTTATTAGTTTGAGATCAGGGAGGGGACCATGTTTTTGTTCTCTTTCTTAAATATTGTAGTTTATTGGTTTCAGATTCTAGTCATTTTGAGACCTGTTGTTTGATACTTTTACATGCCAATCAAAGATGCCTTTGTTAATTTTATCTAAGTTCAAATACTATCAATGTTTAAACTTAATATTTAATAAAACACTGTTGATTTTGTTTGAGCAATGTGTTTGTTTTGTAATGGTCATCCCTTGATATTTGGATTTTTATTTTTTAAAGATGCACTGACTAGCCAAAATATTTTTTTTCATTGGTATCCATAAAAGAACATGCATTGCATACAGTTTTTGAATTCAAGCTTTTCATCATTCATGGAGTGACCAATCATTGACTTTGGGTATTTTTGACAAGTTTTCTACTACATACATTGTTTGTAACTTCTGTTGTTGATGTTCTTCTATTCACCTTTTGCTCCTGAGCAGATCCATATATGTAGTTATAACTCAGCAACATCAAATAACTACTTTGAATGATTTAAACATTTGTTGTTGCTGTATTTAAAGAGGAAAAGACATTGTTCTAATATTGCGTCTGTGAAAATTACGCGCTCGCTCCAAAATGTTAGGATTTCAATTTTTTTTAATCAAAAAAATTTCGCTCACTCGCTCCAATTTTAAAATGTCAAATCCGAAGAACAATTTATCCAATTGGTATGGCCTTAGGACTATGTAAATGTGTTTTATGTCACTTTATGCACAATACTAGCCTACTTCCTAGTTGTTAGAATGCTACATTATTTCCTGCGATCAGTTCTGTTTGATCAAAATTTGTGTCTATGCACATCTATACTGATTTTCAATATTGTTATATGCAATATAAGATGTTTATAGAAATATATACCATTCAGATATCATGTGTACTTCATCAATAACAGTGCAGCAGACTCTGTCCTTGTATATGTCGCTTCGTAATATTCCCCCAATTTCTTTGTTTTCTACTAGTGTCTCAGAATGTGCATACACTAGACAGTACTTTCCCTGTCTAATATCTGTTAATGGAACGCTTGAGAAAAATACTTCATTATCTTGATCGCTTTCTTCAGTCTCTCTATATCCAATGAAAAAAGTACAGAAATTAGCTGTACATTGGACACATAAAACTGGTTTACAATATTAATTTTAACCTGCCATGATTTCAACATACACATTTTTGGCTTTTATTATGAACACCAATTCTTTCAAGAGAAAGAGATTTAGAGAAGGTCAATGTCTACGTATACGGGCCTGTATGTGTGCATGTATGTATCATCCGTTCAGAAATGATGGCGTAATAATTTAATCCCACTGTTTTATGTTTTACCCCATACTGTAATATATCTTATGCATTAATTCATGCAATATTTATAGGGTGTATCACTATCCACAATGTTTTATTACTGATGTATATATGTCTTATATATATGTACAAATCTGATTGGCTGAAATGCCAAAAGAATAATAAATGAATGGAATTGAACACCAATCTCTAAAAAATATATTGCCTAAATGGTGTTTAAAATGCATGCATATACTGTGATGTTATTGAGTGTAATTAAGAGAATCTTTACACTACACCTAAATGAAATGAACTGCTATAGGTCACTGACCTATAGCAGTTCATTTCATTTAAACTACAGGTAAACTTGTAATGGGCTGTAACCAAGGCTACCTGTGATATTTACCTGTATTCCATCTTTACATGGAAAATATTTCGCAGCTATATATATGTACAATGTAGTTAAGGTGTTGAAGGCTCACTTTAAATGTTTTTGTTATCATCTCTAATATGAAAATTTTGTACTTATTATGTATCACTTTGAGTTCCCCAAATTGCATTGCGCAACTAAAAATTGATACAGAATTTTAAAATGAAAAAAACACCATTTCATATAGAACAGAAATAAATAAATGAAAGTTAATTATATTTTTAACTTTCAATTTCTGTATATTTAAATAGCATAAGACAGATTTCGTTCATTTAGTTAGCACTTGTTCAAGCCGAGATATGTACATTTTTAGTCCATATTTCATATTCGGTATATTACCTATTTATTAACTTCATTTAATAATTGTTTTTA
Source organism: Pecten maximus (assembly GCF_902652985.1). Taxonomy (NCBI): domain Eukaryota; kingdom Metazoa; phylum Mollusca; class Bivalvia; order Pectinida; family Pectinidae; genus Pecten; species Pecten maximus. Next base: position 15,321,228 of record NC_047018.1, on the reverse strand, counting down.
TCGCCTGAAAGACTGCTCTAACAGACGAAAAAAATTGTAAATATGTAAAGAAGATTTCAATTTGAATACATTGAATTTATATGTTTGTTAATTCAGATAACTTAGTAGCATATTTATGATTTCATTTCTAATTTGATATTGTAAAACTAACCTACCCTGGTAATCGCATTATGTTGTACATTCATTTTCCTGTTAAAGGTTGGACATTGAATTATAAAAATCAGAACATTAATAAAATATTGATGTAATATTTTTAACAAGAGGCCCAATGGGCCTGTATCGCTCACCTGGCTCTACAGCAACATGTTGATTACCTCTTTATTCAAATATCATAGTAAGCTAGTTTTATTCATATCAAACAAATTTCTAGTCCTTCATTCCAGCATTCTATTGGCCTAATATCAGGTCTTGGAAGCTCTTGACTTTCGCAAAATTATTGTTTACAGATTTAAGCCGATTTCACCCCTGTGATCTTGAATTTAGGTCAAGGTCATTTATTTGAACACACTTTGTAGCACTTCATGCCAGCATGCTACAGGCCAAATATCAAGTCCCTTGGCGTCTTGGTTATTGAGAAGAAGTCGTTTGAAGATTATAGCCTATTTGACCAATGTGACCTTGAATGAAGGTCAAGGTCATTTATTTGAACAAACTTTGTAGCCTTTCACCCCAGCATGCTACAGGCCCAATATCAAGTCCCTGGGCCTGTTGGTTATTGAGAAGATGTCCTTTGAAGATTATAGCCTATTTGACCCATGTGACCTTGAATAAAGGTCAAGGTCTTTTATTTGAACAAACTTTATAGCACTTCATGCCAGCATGCTACAGGCCCAATATCAAGTCCCTGGGCCTGTTTGTTATTGAGAAGATGTCCTTTGAAGATTATAGCCTATTTGACCCATGTGACCTTTAATAAAGGTCAAGGTCTTTTATTTGAACAAACTTTGTAGCACTTCATGCCAGCATGCTACAAACCCAATATCAACTCCCTGGGACTCTTGGTTATTGAAAAGAAGTCGTTTAAATATTGTAGCCTTTTTTACTCCTGTGACCTTGAATGAAGATCAAGGTCATTCATTTGAACAAACTTTGGAGCCCGTCACCTCAGCATGCTACAGGCCAACTATTAGGTCTCTGGGACTCTTGGTTATTGAGAAGTTGTTTAAAGATTTTAGCCTTTTTGACACCTGTGACCTTAAATGAGGGTCAAGGTCATTCATTTGAACAAACTTAAGAGCCCTTCTCTCCAGCATGCTACAGACCCAATATCGACTCCCTGGGACTCTTGGTTATTGAGAAGTCGTTTAAAGATTTTAGCCTTTTTGACTCCGGTGACCTTGAATGAAGGTCAAGGTCATTCATTTGAACAAACTTGGTAACCCTTTACCCCAGAATGCTACATGGTCATTCATTTGAACAAACTTGGTAGCCCTTTACCCCAGAATGCTACATGCTAAATATTAGGTCTCTGGCACTCTTGGTTATTGAGAAGAAGTTGTTTAAAGAGTTTAGCCTTTTTGACTCCTGTGACATTGAATGAAGGTCAAGGTCATTCATTTGAACAAACTTCAGAGCACTTCACTCCAGCATGCTACAGACTCAATATCAACTCCATGGGACTCTTGGTTATTGAGAAGAAGTCGTTTAAAGATTTTAGCCTTTTTGACTTCTGTGATCTTGAATGAAAGTCAAGGTCATTCATTTGAACAAACTTAGTAGCACTTCACGCCAGAATGCTACATGCTAAATACAAGGTCTCTGAGACTCTTGGTTATTGAGAAGAAGTCGTTTAAAGATTTAAGCCTTTTTGACTCCTGTGACCTTGAATGAAGGTCAAGGTCATTCATTTGAACACACTTGGTAGCGCTTCACCCCAGCATGATACAGACCCAATATCAAGTCCCTGGGTCTTTTGGTTATTTAGAAGTCGTTTAAATTATTTTTAGCATATTTAACCCCTGTGACCTTGAATGAAACTCAAGGTTATTCATTTGAACAAACTTGGTAGTACTTCACCCCGGCATGCTACAGACCAAATATCAACTCCCTAGGTCACTTGGGTATTGAGAAGTCGTTTAAAGATTTTAGCCTTTTTGACCCCTGTGACCTTGAATGAGGGTCAAGGTCATTCATTGGAACAAACTTAAGAACCCTTCACCCCAGCATGCTACAGACCCAATATCAACTCCCTGGGACTCTTGGTTATTGAGAAGAAGTCGTATAAAGATTTTAGCCTTTTTGACTCCTGTGACCTTGAATGAAGGTCAAGGTCATTCATTTGAACAAAATTGGTAGCCCTTTACCCCAGAATGCTACAGACCTAATATCAACTCCCTGGGACTCTTGGTTATTGAGAAGTCGTTTAAAGATTTTAGCCTTTTTGACCCCTGTGACCTTGAATGAAGGTCAACTTTATTCATTTGAACAAACTTGGTAGCCCTTCACCCCAGCATGCTAAAGGCCCAATATTAGGTCTAAAGTTGATTAAATGGAAAAGTTGACGCAGGACGGACGGCCGGACCACGGACGCCGCGCCACGGCATAGGCTCACTTGCCCTTCGGGCAGGTGAGCTAAAAACGGTTAGAAACAGTATAACTTTCGCAAAATTTCACAGAAATAACTTGCTACTTCTTAGTATGCATCATTTATTTGACCAAGTATGTCTTTTTTAATAGAGCACTTGGTTTGGTTTGATTTATTAGCTCACCTGCCCGAAGGGCAAGTGAGCTTATGCCGTGGTGCGGCGTCCGTCGTCCGTCCGTCCGTCCGTCCGGCGTCAACTTTTTCATTCAAACAACTTCTTCTCAATAACCAAAAGGCCCAGGGACTTGATATTGGGCATGTAGCATGCTGGGGAGAAGGGCTACGACGTTTGTTCAAATAAATGACCTTCACCTTCATTCAAGGTCACACGGGTCAAATAGGCTATAATCTTCAAACAACTTCTTCTCAATAACCAAGAGGCCAAGGGACTTGATATTGGGCCTGTAGCATGCTGGGGTGGAGGGCTACAAAGTTTGTTCAAATAAATGACCTTGACCTTCATTCAAGGTCACATGGGTCAAATAGGCTATAATCTTCAAACAAGAGCCTGCAAGACCTGATATTAGGCCAATAGAATGCTGGAATGAAGGACTAGAAAATTTATTAATACAAATAAAACTAGCTAACTTTGATATTTGAATAAAGAGGTAATCAACATAATATCTTTAGAAATGACCTTAATCAACTTCAAAGTTGCTGTAGAGCCAGGTGAGCGATACAGGCCCATTGGGCCTCTTGTTTTGTTTAACGTCCTATTAACAGCTAAGGTAATTTAAGGACGGCCTCCCGTGCGTGCGACATACATGCGTGTGGCGCGTGCGTATGTGTGTTTTGGGAGGCTGCGGTAAGTTCATGTTAAGTCTCCTTGTGATAGGCCGGAACTTTTGCCGATTTATAGTGCTACTTCACTGAAGCATACAGCCGAAGACACCCAGCAGCACAACCCACCAGGTCACATTATACTGACAACGGGCGAACCAGTCGTCCCACTCCTAATATGCTGAGCGCTAAGCAGGAGCAGCAACTACCATTTTTAAAGACTCTGGTATGTCTCGGCCAGGGGACAGAACCCAAAGCCTTCCTCACGGCGGCGAACGCTCAACTAAAGGCCAAAAGAGAGGCATTGTCAAGGGAGACATAAGGAAGAAGAAAGTTGTTCAGAAAGAAGAGAAAAGATAAGATCCCAAATTTAGTCGCCTCTTACGATCATGCAATGGGGGCAGCAGGTACAATTCTTACGCCCTACCTGCAGGGCAGGGGAGGCTGCGGTATGTTCGTGTTAAGTCCCCTTGTGATAAGCCGGAACTTTTGCCACCTGATATACAAATGGCGGCTGTCAATAGTATTTTATTTAAAAGTGTTGAATACTTCTTGATGTGCTATATTTGTGCGATATTATTCACATCTGCCATTTGAATTTCAACGTTAAAACGGAAACAATATGTATGTTTTTATCATGTATATCCGATCAAATGTTTTAAAATTAATGCGCGATTCCATCTCATAGAGCATATTGGCCTGACTGTTTTGTGCAACATATGTGATCCACACGAGCTGTCCATGTTCTCAGGAAACGTGCATTTTATGTTTTGCTTAATTAACAATGTCCCCGTGTGTGCGAGCCGCATGCTCGTTGTCGGTTGTGTGTGTTTTGAGATTCTGCACTATGTTCGTGTTTGTCTCCTTGTGATAGCGAGGAAATGAATCCAATTTTTATAGTGCTATCTCACTGAAGCATACGGCTGAAGACACCTAGCAGGATACCCCGTCAGGTCATGATATACTGAAACGTTGTGTATGTATAATGTATAATGCATACTAACAATTGTCCAGATACGTTTCTAAAATTTCACCAATGGAGTGATTGATAGGCTTGTTAAAATGTCACTGGATATGCTATTCAGCTACAGATTGAAACTAATGAATAAAACCAAATTATGAACATCACCTTGATAGCTATGACGCATCACAAACGATTTACTTTGTACGAACATTCAAACGATATTATAAAATAATTATACAACGTAAAAATAAAATTGGTGTATTGATGTAGATATATCATTTCCGCCTTACCGCCAACAACCCCTCTCATTTGAATTGTAGGAGTGGTTGGGTCTTGATTTATTGCCCTGATTTACTATTTGGATTTCACCAAAAATTGTAACTTTACTCTGTTTAACTATTTGTGACTAGCAAAATAGTCTGCAATATAAATTCAAATGAAATTTATCCTATAGTGCAAAATATCGTGAAGAAACTGTCAACAGTCGACGGAACGATCAGTGATATTAATGACCTGTTAATACAATTATCCAGTTGTAAAACCGAAGAGGGGAACTTAAAGCAAGATCAGCAAACAGATATTAAAGTTTATACTCCAACAGATGATCTTATAACACCAGACAAATTATTCATCATCCGAAGCGCATTGAAAATAAAAAATAAAATTTTATCGTTGTGGAAAACAAACCTAAACCAAAGGAAGCAGGCATATTTTGACAACATTAAGAACATCAATACAGCAGCGATATATGCCGCTTGTTTCGGTCAGAAAGTACCCATAATATCCTAGGAAATTCCGATTCAAGGACTTACCTCAGTAGGCGGAGGAAGACACGAAGATCATAACCAACACTGCCCTTTTACAGACAGGTCAATATTAAATTGCTGACGAATAGGGCGAGAAGATTAGGTATCTAAATTTTGATAAAAACATTCGGAATGTGATCAAAATAACATGCGAAAAGGGACATTTTGAACTGTCTGATGCAAATGCAGTTATTTCAAAATGGGATTGGAAGAGGATCGTTCTGTTATCATAAGGGAGAAGAAAGAATGAAGTAAAGAAATTATCTAGTCAGATACCGAGATTATTTGGTTTCTGTAAGAAATCCAACACCAATGCGACAAAAATAACAAAATGAAAAGTAAGGATACCAAACAGCCGGAACAAAGAAACCCAGGACTGCATTCCGATTTAATCAGAACACCCGTCACCAAGGCATCAATCTCCGATTACTATGAATGACAAATCGAGGAAAATTAAAACACCAACCAAAAAGACCAGAACACCAGGGTACTGAGACCAAGGAAGTAGTAATCGCCAGTATCACTTCCGGTCACAAAAGATGACACTACATATGAGCCGCCGGCTGGCATTTAGGTCCTTAAGTTCTATCCAATGAAAACGGAGAAAAAAGGGAATTCCGTCAGAGTTATTATTTCCATTCTATTTCCGTTTCGCGCGAAAACGGGAATCCCACTTGCGTTGCAAAAACACAAAATGCAGCTGATACACTTTGTTATAGATGAACTTTAAATACCTGTCCTTAAACTTTAGATATGTCGGTTAATTTTCCATTCAATAACATTAACGGTAAATGTAAATAAAAGTGTTTATTCAACAAAAATATCGACACGAATGGGGTTTCCCCGTTTTCTGCCGAACACACTTCCGGTATTTACGTAGTTGTTTACATTCGCTACGAAGATGGCAGATGGGAGTGTTTAGGTCTAACGCATCAAGAAATCGTATATGATGTCTCTTCCGCCAAATTTTAACGTAGTCGGATGTGATAGCGATTTAGCAAGTGAGATAGACGATGATTTTAGCCATTTCTTTCCGTGTACAAGTCGGGTAAACAGTGGTACAGCTGAAGAGGTGAGTTCTGTCTCCGGTAATCAGGATGAAGATGTTGATTTTGACTATGACATCGAGAGTGATAATGATGATGATGATGTGAGTAACGGCATTAGCGTTATTAATTCGCCGATTCTGCATACTCGGATGAGAGTTTTTATCAGAAATGACGTTGAAAGGGACACAGAAAATGATTCTGATCAAGACACACTACGTAGTGATGACAACGAGGTTGATGATGATGATGATGATGATGACGAAAATAACTCGGACGAACGTGACGCACAGCGTAAATGTAAGAAGGGGTGTCTGTCCAAATTTCCCAATATGGATATCAAAGATAACAGATTGAATGTGCAGGGAATGGAGAGAGATGGCAGGGACATGTTAATTATTGGACAGCTCCAGGCATGTGGCATGACAAGGGGAATACATGGTCAAACTAACGTCAAACGGCATCGCTTTGACTACCAATTCCAGAACACAAGTGTTTGCAAGGCTTGTTTCCTTTATGTTAATAACATAAATGCACATTACTTGAAAAACATCAGGGCCCATTTCGTCAAGAATGGTGCTGTTCCACGGATACATGGAAATACAGGGAAAAAAACCAAAAATGCAGTGACCTATGATAATGTTCAACAAGTTGTCCAGTTTATTTCAAGGTAAGTGCTGTGCCATATGTGTACTTATACACAGGTATTTAACATTAAAAAAAAAATAAAAATGAAACCCATAGTTCTGTATGTAGAATATTCATACTTGTCGTGCATGTCATGATTAACATCAAACTATCTGTGCAGTCTGTATTTTGTTCTCTTTTGCTGGGGAAAAATAAATAAATAATACAACTGTTAGTAATTTAACTTAACATGTGCAAAACTTGATTTAAAAAAATCATCTCAAGTCACCTTGAATAAATATAAACATACCGGGTACATGTATTTTGAAATATAATAGCTATATTATTTATTTACATACATTCAATTGCAATAGGTCACAGTTTGATACAGACCTTGTCTGTTTCCAAATTTCCATTATACATATTATACTATCAGCACAATGAGATATTTGGAAATGAATTTTGATGTTAATTATTTTTTAATGCAGTTACATTTATATGTTAGGTATGCAGATGAGATGGGATTGCCCCAACCTGCTGCACCACGTGGACGGGACAGCTTTCCACCAATATATTTACCTGGAAGTGAAACCTATCTATCTGTCCATAAGAAATACAGCCAAGTATGTATGTAAGTATTATCCTCATAATGAAAAAAGTACTTGGTAATCAATTCATACAGCAATCCATGATAAACCAGTGTCAATTTTCACTGTTATGAATTAAATATTGTCTACAGATACATTTAATTTATAATCATAAAACATTTGAAATAATGCCTTTATAAATTGGTTTAGCTATAAGAATATTTTTTTAACTATGTATGCTTTAATTATAAACACAAACAAGCTGCTAATAAATTATCTTCCATCACTAGATATCTTAGAATTTGTCCAAATTATTTGTTAAAATGAAAATAATATATTTCAAACTTTGGAAATGACATTGAATTATTTGGTTTTAGTATTGTTTATAATCGTCACACTCCAATTTTATGATCTAGTGACATATCTATTTTCAACAGTGAAACAGAAAACCGATGCCTATCTGAGACCACTTTCAGAAGAATATGGCACCAGTGTCTCCCACACATCCAGTTCATGTCCTGCAAGACAGATGTATGTCACAAATGTGAATCCTTTAGGAATCAGATACAGAAGGTAAGAACCTAATCAAAACAAGTCTAATTTAATATCCATGGACATTAAAACCAAAATATCTTAATATATTTGAGTTCTAATTTTAGATAAACAGATAGTGATATTGTAATAATTCTACATTCATATTCATTCATAACAATAATGGTATGAATTTATTAGTAAAATTACAAAGAAAACTTTTATTGCTTTAAACATCTTGTTATACATTTTTATAGGTTCATTATATACATTTTGTATGTACAATGTATATAGAACATTTTGATGACATGTTAAGATAAGATTTTTGTACATATATTGTATCTAGGCCATCACTGAGGCAGATAAAATGGAGGCTAGCACAAACTTTGCAGAACACATTTCATCAGCCCAAAAGGAGAGAGACCATTATCGACAAAAATGTCATGCTGCTATTGCAGGTCTTCAGGGTCATGCAAAGTCTACTGTTCCTGTTCCTCCAACTTCCATGGACCTAAATGATGTCCACTACACATTTGATTATGCTCAAAGTGTACTTCTGCCCAGTCATTGCAGACAGGAAGGAGCTTTGTACTTCAGGTAAAAAACAATTTAAGTCTGTTAAAAGGGAGAAGCAGTAGGTAAAACAGGTTACATTTAAAACCATTAAATCTCTGTAGTATTGGATCATATTTCATAAAATGTAATTCATGTATTAAAGATGTAAAGTTTCAATCTTGAATATCAGAATAAAAAAATATCCGATTGAAATTAAAAGAAATGATCTTGAACACTATGCCTCTCTGATATTGTACAGCTTTTTCTTTCAGGTCACCATATAAAGCTAATCTATTTGGTATTTGCAATGATGGTCGGTCCCTGCAAACAAATTATTTGTTTGGCGAGGATCAGTCCATTGGTCTGGATGGTGCCCAGAGCCACTCGGCCAATGCTGTTGTATCTATGTTGCACCACTTCTTCGAATACCATGGGGAAGGAGAAAAAACTGTGTACTTGAATGCAGACAATTGTGGTGGCCAAAATAAGAATCAGGTATGGAATATTTGTTGTTGAGTTAAGAAAACACCTTAAAGGAGTGTGGCACATCAGTTAAGATCATTTGCCAAGTTGAACTGAATTCATTCAAAAAAGTCAGCAGTGTAAGTTTCTGTTTATCACAAAACTGGTAGTTATGCAAATATAAGGAGCAGGCTGTATGTTTCTTTGTACTGAAACAATTATTCAACATTACATAATCATTATAACATTATAAGTTACATATTTTTGAAGCTGTTGAATGTTGATACCCACTCATCTCCGATTTCTCCAAAATTTTGTAATTGTGAAGTCACAATAGTGTTATTATTCAGGTGTCTTATTTTTGACATGCTAGTAGAAAGCAGGCCAGTAATATAATAAACTTAATAATACAGGTTCTTACACTGCTTTATACAATGAACCTAATTTTATTTTTTTATGATTCAGGTTGTCACAAGCTATCTGGCTTGGAGAGTGGCAAATGGATATCATGATGACATCCATTTACATTTCATGAAGCCATATCATGCCCGTTGTCTTGTGGATGGGATGTTTGGTATTGCCCGAAGGAAAATCAGACGCAATGATGTGGATAGTTTGTCTGACCTGAAGATGACAATTCATGCTTCATCCACACATAACCAGGCAGATTTATACAGTGAGATGTCACCAAATTCGTGGATCTGGAGAGACTGGAAACAATTCTTCAAGCCTGTATTTAGAGCGGTTCCTGGTATTGGGAAATACCATCACTTTCACTTTGCTTCCACCACTTCAGGTACATGTACTGCTATATTTACATATTTCAATCCATTTAATTTATATACTTTACTGCGCTTTCATTATCAATTACCTCCATGGGTAATTCCGCTAGATTTATGAGTCTGATTCTAATGATGTATTTGGTATGTGGGGCATGCAGAATTTTTATCCGATTAAAAGATAAAATGGTTTTGTACAGGTTCTTTTTTATTTTTATGTGTATCCCTTTCAAAACTAAGTTCAATTACAACATGCCATTCCTGTTTCTTTCTTTCAGGAATGGTTACTGTTAAAAAAGGTGTTGACGGGGAGACAACGCCAGTGAGGCTTGTGAAGAGGGGAAAGATTATTCCACAGGGTTTGCCAGTGAGACTGGAGGCAAAAGGTTTTTCCGCAGAACGTGCATGGTACCTGTACAAAAATATCAGGCCTTTTGTAAAGGATCCGTCTAAGGACCTTCTATGTCCCCTGCCCACTGTCCCAGAGCCCACCTCTAGACCCACCCACACAGAAGAATGAACTGAAAGTTGAGATCAAAATTGTTATTGATGAAAACTTAAATACTGTACTCATGCTTTTATTTTATATTATGAAATGAGCATTGCTTGTTAGGATACAGTTAAATACAATTTCAAAATAAATGTTTTATCTTCTTACACTACATGTAATTAATTGTAACAATATAATCCTGATGGAGTCTTGGAGTTCACTTTGCAATCTGTTTCTACCAAATAAAATATAAAATGATTGTTATTTGTATTAGGTAAGGGATGTGACTGATTGTTTTTGTATGTAAGGGATGTGACTGATTGTTTTTGTATGTAAGGGATGTGACTGATTGTTTTTGTATGTAAGGGATGTGACTGATTGTTTTTGTATGTAAGGGATGTGACTGATTGTTTTTGTATGTAAGGGATGTGACTGATTGTTTTTGTATGTAAGGGATGTGACTGATTGTTTTTGTATGTAAGGGATGTGACTGATTGTTTTTGTACTGTATGTAAGGGATGTGACTGATTGTTTTTGTGTGTAAGGGATGTGACTGATTGTTTTTGTGTGTAATTACAAGGTATGTTACCTGTTTATTGCAAGATACATGTTTGTGTTCAAGTTGATATGTGAATCACAAATTTTATCCTTGTAAATAAATGAATCATGACAACTGAAAAAGGACTTTTTTCTTTTTAAATGACTATAGATATAATAACAAGTCTTCAGTTCAAGACCTGTAACAGCAAAGCATTATGCAACTGTCTGTGATAAATGACGTTGCAAAAAATGACGTCAAAAATGGCACTGGTAAAATGACGTCGTTATTAACGCCAACGTCATCTAGCATACCAAATGCGACATATATTCAATGTAGCGTCAAATCGTCAGTTATTGACGCACCAAAGCTATTTTTACACCAATTTAACCGCCATTATCTCTAGATTATGAAAATACCAAAAACTCAATTTTGATTTTTTATGCCTTAAGGACCTAAATGCCAGCCGGCGGCTCATATGTTGGTGGATTTTTCCAGATTCCAGTCTTTTTAAGAAAAGAGCCACCGTAAAATAAAGTGCGAAGGGAAGGACAGGAATCATTGACTCAAACGCCAATGGTTCTACCATAAGTGATTAATTTGTCATCACGCATTTTAACCGAAAATGAAATTATTTTGCATCAAAAAGGTCTTTGCCCTGCCCCAAAAAATTATATAAAAAGAATTAAAGTGATATGTTTCACGATTTTGTAGACAATTGCGATTAGAGATTTTTTCCGGAAAACGGCAATCCTTTCAGATAACATACCACTAGTGAGGAATAAGTCAAAATATAATCCGTCTAAATGTGTAGATGTTTTTTGGAAGAAACTATATTATATAGATTAAAAGGGCATTCACTTCCTGTTAAAAATAAGAGTTGTAATTTGTCTTATCAAAGAACAGCACAAGACACTTAAGCTAAAGACAAATCAATCATCATAAAGGAAGGCGATAAGGGTGGCGCTGTTGTCATTATGGATACTGAATGTAAAGGAAATGCTATCTAATGAAGAATTTTATAATGTTCAAACCTACAAACCTACAAACAAATATTTAATTTGATCAGTAGAGAAGGTGACAAACTTCATGAGGAAGAAAAAGATTATCTTACTAATTTCTCAAAATTCAGACTGATCTTCTTTGGTCCAAATAGTGTGACCCAATTTTTAAATATTATTTCTAAGCCCCTTTGCTTAAAGAACCTAGTTCTGTTAAGTTATTTTGATTTTTTAACAAGTCAACCAGAAGAAGTTCGCCAGGAGTAAATTAATTTCGTTTGATGTGGTCAGCGTATATACTAACATCGCTACAGAAATCGGTTTGAAAGCCGTAAAATTATAGTTGAAAATACATCCAAATATTATTGATAATCAGGTAAATAAGGGCTATCTAGAGGGAATTCTTTTATAGAAATGTTGAAAAAATAGACCAAATGCAAGCGGAATATCTTCATATCTATCAGATTTCTGGATATTTTAAAATTTTGGCAGTCCGAAAAAATGACGTTTTTTTTCGGGAAATATACATTACCTCCTCTGGTATACAATATACTATGTGTGAACTGGTATACAATATACTATGTGTGAAGTTCAGTGAAACTGTCGTTTCTAGAAAATTAATATTCCATTAAGTCTAACTTTCCCTTGATATCGTTTGTCGGTGATAGAAACACTGGTAAGTTAACGCTTGAAGAACTTAATCCATTATCTACACAATCCGCATTATCCGCGGGAAATTGTAGACCACGGGATAGAAAGAGCTAAGAAAGGAGGACCAATTCAGTTGCACACACAGAAAAAACTGTTCCTGTAGTATTATCCCTTTTGTAAGTACATACAACCCAAGCAATTATTTGCTATTGTTAGAGGTAGCGAGGATTTTTTGGAAACAGCTTAAGAATGTAATTTATTCTCAATAAAAAGAAAATCATAAATTGTAAACGTCAACGGAAAAATCATAAGCGTATTTATGTACATAAAAATTTAACTCAGAAGAGAAACATCTGTCAAAAAATGGTGCAAAAGCGATGTAAAACATGCGATAAGATTTGCAGAATCATTGTTACATTTGCTTCTCTACACCAATCTTTTCCTGTCAATTTCTACATAGGTTGTCTGCCGAAATCGTGCAAAAACGTTTTAAAATAGTACCCAACGTCAGAATTTTTTTCAACTGGCGTTTAGAGACGAGACATAGATAAATCCAACCATTTCGGGATGATGTTACATGAAAAATACAGGAAGGTGTTTGTTATAATTTTAATCAATATAATGCGACCAACCATATCCGAGGTGCGATAAGAAGCTTTGTAATGATACCACATTACTTTTACCTTGAAGACGATCCAAAAGCAGTCACAAGAGCCCTTGACATGTTCTTCATAAATACAAACGGATTTTTTCTTGTCACTAAGAAATACATGGTCGGAATGGTAACAAAGCCATGAAACAGGAAGCAAACCATTACTGTAGGTATAAAGACAGCTAACTCCTGGAGGGCTTCCATTGGCCTTTCTATCTGCACTTCAACCGCAGCTATCAGGAACAGTAGCCCAACAGGGGTAAACCTTGGAAAACATGAATAGAAAACAGTATCAACAAATTGACGATGTTTCATCTGTGCTCCCAATTATTCTTCTACAACATTTGCCCAAGCTATCGTCGATATAGTCAACGATGTGGATACATAGTTATTAGGTTATTTCTACAGACTTGACTCAAATAATTTGGTTTAGTTTGTTGTCCTATCAACAGTTATGGCCATTTAAGGTAGCAGAACATGCCTGCGTGTGGTGAGTGCGTATGTGTGTTTTGGGAGGCCGCAGTATGTTCGTGTTAAGTCTCCATGTGATAGGCCGGAACTTCTGCCGATTTATAGAGCTACCTCACTGAAGCATACTGCCGAAGACACCCAGCAGGACACATAATACTGACAATAGGTATGCCACATGCCGCCATTTTGTTATCGGATACAACGTTATATGAAATAAAAGTGGAAATTAAATGCCTTTTAATATGTAATATGTTTTATTAAGGGACATTTTTTGTTGTTGTCGTGTTTGCCAGATGTTGTTTGCAAGCATTAACAAAGACAAAAATAAAAATAATATTAAACACATTTAGGACACCGCTGATATAGGCATGCCGACGATTCGTATTTTTCAACGGTAGTTTTCGTTGTCTTGTATCTTGTGACTTTCGATTCGAGATTGCTGTTGAAATACTTTGATCGATCGTTTTTATACAGTTGTGTGATCGCACAACGCTCCAAAAACATCGTGCGCACACCGTGCAGACATCGTGCGCACAAATGTGCGATGTGCGATACAAACCGCACAACTGTGCGATGTAAACCGCACGGCTAACGATAGGGTTATAAGTATTACGGAATAACTAGTTATACGAAAATATTAAAATTATGATATAAGATGGTCGCTTTTACTTATACGTGCTGCATAACAATTGTTTTTATTCATGGAACATGTATGACCTGTTAATTTTTGCCATTTAAGTACCGTCAATTTTGTCTCGCAAGTATTCGTGATGTTTTCGACGGCCTGGTGATGCATGTACATGTACCAGAATGGTAGACGGACGTCACTACGATTATTTATCTTACTTAATACATAAATTACATATATTATGTATTTTTAAACACAACAGAAATGTTTCTATTCAAAACAAGTCGTTTTATCTGTTGTTGAGTTCTACATGTATTAATTAGCCTGTATATAATCTCGCTGAATACACATTTCTTCGACTCGCCAAGGCCTAGTGGTGTCCTCGACGACGTCCGAGCAAATTATATAAAGTTCTTTAATAATCATTTAGATAACTTATTTAACTATACATCGGTATTTAGTTTCATTCCTAATAATCATTGCATATATTTCACCAAAAATATGGTAATTAGCTGCCTCGTAAAATGTTAATCGTTGTATATCTTTTACAATCGGTCCACACGTTTAAATAATTAGATAACGCGTTCCTCATTTTATATCGACCACGATACATACAGTATCGCACATGTACCGTTCCAATCGCCCATCGTGCGCACATTTTATGCACGATCCGTATCGCACATATCGCACATCGTGGAACGTTGTGCGACCACATAACTGTAGTATATAATTCTAAATGAAAAAAGAAAACCATGACGATAATCTACACATTATTTTCTTTCATTTCCACCTATTTATACGAAACTAAAACGCACAGCTCACATGATACTATGACCTACAAATCCCCGATTCGTCCGATCGTGACCTTGTATCTAACGTAAACAATGGCAGAGTCACACATGTGCCGCGACGAAATGTTGCGGTTGTCCGGCTGGGACAAGAAGATACTTGACGATCTGGTTGAAAAAAGAAGTCAGTATGGCAGGTAAAATATATATAGAAAATAAATATTACTTAGCTAACTTTCGATTGTGATGTTGTGCATTTAAATCGACATGTGAGCCTCTGTACAGGTTGGGAGAATTTGACATATGGGTGTGTCCAAGTTGACCTTTCCAAATACAACTTATCGTAATAGTTTGGTTGATATATATTTTCTGTCATTATTTTATCTCTGTCTGTCTCTTTCATATATAATGTTAGTCTATCTCTAAGCACTATTAAAACATTTTTTAACATATTAAAACGTTTTGAAGGTAGATCTAGATAATGGAAATAATCACTATTCTAGTTTATCTTATTTGTTTGCATATTTTTTTTCAGGAATTACATCAATAACCACTGTACAGTATGTACTACTGTATGAGGAGATACAAGAGAGGGGCATGTCAGTTTCCTCTACATTAGAAGATGTAATAACAGCAAACCCTGGATTTGACCCACCCAAAAAATGGTCAAATGTAACCAGAACGGTCCTGAACAATATGAAGAAAAATGTGAAACTTCATGACATTGTTTTTAAAATTAATGATGAAACTTAAAATACTTTTATATGTTCAGCCTGCCAGAGTATAGGAATAACTAAAAGAGTATTTCTAGGATCTGAGATGCCGCTCAATTTCAATTTGACTAATGCATGTGTTCATGAATTGGCTATATTTAAACAAAAACATGGATATTGTTGGCATTACCCCACCCCGTCACATTATACTGACAACGGGCCAACCAGTCGTCCCACTCCAAATATGCTGAGCGCTAAGCAGGAGTAGCAACTACCATTTTTAAAGACTCTTGGTATGTCTCGGCTAGGGGGGAAAACCCAAAACCTTCCTCACAGCGGCGAACGCTCAACTAAAGGCCAAAAGTGAGGCATTGTCAAGGGAGACATTAGGAAGAAGAAAGTTATCAAGAAAGAAGAGAAAGATCCCAAGTTTAGTCGCCTCTTACGATCATGCAATGGGGGCAGCAGGTACAATTCTTACGCCCTACCTGCAGGGCAGAATAGATAGATTGGAGGCATCACCTGAAGAGAACCATAATAAAGTAGAAAAATTACAAATTGTTAAACAAAAGCATAACTCTCTTAAAAGAGACCACAGTGATCTAAAACAGAAAGTGATCAGCATGAAAAAGAAAATTACAAAAAGGTTAAATCGACAAAAAAAACTTACATCAGAAACAAGAGAAAATGAAGAAAAAAGAAGTGAAGTGGAAAAGTGAAATGAAAACACTGAAAAAGAAAGTTGACATTATTGATAAAACACTTAATGATTTGCGAATTCAATCAAGAAAAAAGGCTCCAACACCGGCTAATAAAATGTTGTACTTGTCATCGAAAAAACACAAATTGAATGAAACAAACTTGAAACAAGGAGTAGAGCTTGAAAATAAACATCAACAAATAATATCACTGAATAAACAACTGAATACTTTTGAGGAAGAAAATAAAGATATGCCAACAAAGGAAAATTATACTAATAGATATACTGATATTCAAATGTAATAAAATCTGTAAGTGATTCGATATTTCATCGAGAGTGTCATGTTCCTTCAAGAACAATTCAAAACATATGTGATGAAAGCCATGTTGTCGCTAAACAGCATGCTAGTGAGGTTTTGAGTTCAGAAAATAATTATGATATTTTTTCCGATGGAACAGGGAGGGATGGAAAAAAAGTACTTAATGCCGGAATTCACACTACAGATTCAACGCTGGTGTTTGGATTTAAGGCAGTTGCACGTGAAGATAGTCAAACTGTTGCAAATGTATTCAAAGACTTTATTACAGAGCCTGCAGAAATGATACATTCATCCGTCAATTCATTACTTTCATCCTTGGCAGCTATGATGTCAGACAGATCAAGTGTTATGAAAAAGGCAAATCAGATTTTAGATGAATGGAGAACTGAGCAATTATCTACAAATTGTGAAAGTGAATCTGAAATTACACGGTTAAATTTCTTTTATTGTTCAGCGCATGTGTTGTTGGGATTCCATAATGAAATTGTTACATGTCTTAAAGGTATAAAACAATCATATTGGTAGGGATGCAAATGCTAAATTTACGAGATTCAGTAACTCTTCGGAACCTACAGCTGTTCGACTTATCAGAACAGCTTCTGAAATTTTGGGGCCCAGAGGAGATGAAAAAAATGGATGTCGTCAGCAACTGCTAGCGTACATGGCCCTCAAAAATAAAAGCAGTAAAATAATTAATTATCGCGGAAATCGATTCAATAATATATTTACTGGTGCTGTGGCTGTCCATCACCATGCTTCGGATATTAAGGATTTTTTAAGTAATTACATGGAGTCACCAAATTTGAAATTGCAATCTGTTTTACTAGATATGTCATCATCTGAGGTATTGTCACAGGTTGCTGCTCTGGCTCTTCTGTCTGTCGTCGTTGCAGATCCATTTTGGGATTTGATAAATAGCAGTGAACATTATTTAGATTTATATAAATACATTGGCCCTTTACACCAAAAACTAAAAATATGGTCTGAAGCACCAGATGCTTTGTTACAAGGCGACATAGCACCAATTTTTGAAAATTTTCCACGCAGTTCAACTTGTTATACAAATGTTTTAGCGACATGTAAGATTCTGCCAGATATTACGAACAATTTAAAATGTATTTGTACAAGTTTAACTAAAGTTGTAGAAAGGCAGCTTAAAGACCAGCTTCCTTCTGGGATGTTTGGAGAAGCTTCTAGCATCCTCGAACGCAATAGAACTCAACAATTTGGTTTGGTTTGGTTTATTTTGTTCAGCGTCCTATCAAAAGCTAAGGTCATTTAAGGACGGCCTCCCGTGCGTGCGACATGCATGCGTGTGACGAGTGCGTATGTGTGTCCTGGGAGTTTGGTTTGGTTTATTTTGTTTAACGTCCTATTAACATCTAAGGTCATTTAAGGACGGCCTCCCGTGCGTGCGTCGAGTGCGTATGTGTGTCTTGGGAGGCTGCGGTATGTTCGTGTTAAGTCTCCTTGTGATAGGCCGGAACCTTTGCCGATTGATAGTGCTACCTCACTGAAGCATACTGCCGAAGACACCCAGCAGCACACCCCACCCGGTCACATTATACTGACAACGGGCGAACTCAGTCATCCCACTCCTTGTATGCTGAGCGCTAAGCAGGAGCAGCAACTAAAGGCCAAAAGTGAGGCAGTGTCAAGGGAGACATTAGGAAGAAGAAAGTTGTGAAGAAGAGAAAAGATAAGATCCCAAATTTAGTCGCCTCTAACGATCATGTAATGGGGGCAGCAGGTACAATTTTTTCGCCCTACCTGCAGGGCAGGAACTCAACAAAGCAAGCTTACAGATATTCCTTCAAAAAATGTATTCGGTGACTTGGATTCAAGCATGAAAAGGAAACCAAACGCCACTTTACGTCATCACAGTTCTATACCTACATTCATGTATGTTCAAAAGAAACCATACTGCAGTCTGGTTGAAGAAAAAGTCAATGGCATCATGGAAACTTATTTTATTTGAGGCAAGGAAAAAAATAAAAACTTTTAAAATTTAAAAAAAACAGGTAGTTGAGGACAGGAAAAATATGCTCAACGTAACAAAACAGAAAACAAGAGGCCCAATGGGCCTGTATCGCTCACCTGGCTCTACAGCAACTTTGAAGTTGATTGAGGTCATTTCTACAGATACTATGCTGATTATCATAGTAAGCTAGGTTTATTCATATTAATACATTTTCTAGTCCTTCATTCCAGCATTTTATTGGCCTAATATCTGGTCTAGAAGGCTCTTGCCTATCGCAAAATTATTGTTTACAGATTTAAGTCGATTTCACCCGTGATCTTAAATGTAGGTCAAGGGTCATTCATTTGAACAAACTTTGTAGCCCTTCACCCCAGCATGCTACAGGCCCAATATCAAGTCCCTGGGCCTCTTGGTTATTAAGAAGAAGTCATTTGAAGAATATAGCCTATTTGACCAATATGACCTTAACTGAAGGTCAAGGCAATTCATTTGAACAAACTTGGTAGCCCTTCACCCAAGCATGCTACAGACCCAATACCAAGTACCCGGGCCTCTTGGTTATTGAGAAGAAATTGTTTGAAGAATATAGCCTATTTGACCCATGTGACCTTGAATGAAGGTCAAGGTCATTTATTTGAACAAACTTTGTAGCCCTTCACCCCAGCATGCTACATGCCCAATATCAAGTCCCTTGGCCTCTTGGTTATTGAGAAGAACTCGTTTGAAGTTTATAGCCTATTTGACAAGTGTGACCTTGAATGAAGGTCAAGGTCATTTATTTGAACAAACTCGGTAGCCCTTCATCCCAGCATGCTACAGACCCAATATCAAGTCCCTGGGCCTCTTGGTTATTGAGAAGAAGTTGTTTAGAGATTATAGCCTATTTGACCCATTTGACCTTGAATGAAGGTCACGGTCATTTATTTGAACAAACTTGGTAGCCCTTTATCCCAGCATATTACAGGCCCGATATCAAGTCCCTGGGTCTCTTGGTAATTGAGAAGCCGTTTGAATAGTATAGCCTATTTGACCCATGTGACCTGGAATGAAGGTCAAGGTCAATTATTTGAACAAACTTGGTAGCCCTTCACCCCAGTATGCTACAGGCCCAATATGAAGTTCCTTGGCCTCTTGGTTATTGAGAAGAAGTTGTTTAAATGAAAAAGTTGACGCCGGACGGACGGACGACGGACGCCGCACCATGGCATAAGCTCACTTGCCCTTCGGGTAGGTGAGCTAAAAATGAAAGCAAAACAAAAAATCACACAGGAACGGAATAAAATTGAGAGAAATGTTAGAGATATGGGTGGTATTGTACGGTCTAGAAATGATCTAGACAGCATTATAAGTACGAGTAAAACAATTAAACTGAAAAAAGAAAAGCTTCGACTTCAGATCCTTTATTGTAAATTCTTTCTGAATATCCAGGTCTCGAATTTTGAATATTCCTGGAATAGAATTGTTGCACATATGAAACAAACTATTGTTGATATATTAAAACTGGACAAAGAAAAAACAATTCAACAAGGGTCATGGTTAGCAATTTCTTATGAAGATGACTGGTACCCTGCTGAAGTTTTCGTGTCGATAATGATGATCTTTATACATTCAAATTCATGGCCAGGAAAAAGAAAGGTGCAGTTACATTTGTTTGGCCAGCAATTGATGATGTTCAAGAAGTTGAAAAAAAGTTTGTTATATTTTCCAATTTTGACATTCGTCCCTCTCCAGGTTTTGAGATTTTGGATAATCCCTGATGTTGATGAGATAAATTCAAAGCACAGACAATTTGTTGAAAAATATTTTAACTGAAATGCTCATCATCATATTTATTGTAAATCTATCGAATGTATATTGTATGTGTTCTTTAATTAACAGACTTCAGTTTTCAACAATGAAAATGAAAGAAGTCTGATCTTTAAAATTTTGAAATTTGAACTGTAAATATTCAATATTTCATAATTTATGGTATTTTTATGATGAAGTTGTTTGAGTTGTTCAATTATGAAAGGTTTTATAAAACTGATGTTGAAATATGTGTCATTGATACACACAGTGATTAGCCGGGTGTTTTTTTTTTGTAAATTTTTGGCTTTTGACAAAATTATATTAATAAAATTACAAAATTGAACTCAATATCGTAAATACATATCAAAGTTGATTGGTGTAATAAAGCTGTCTAAGTTTTACCAGCTTGCAAAATTTTATCAAGATCTGATGATAAATTTTGAAGTTATATCATTTACGCATATTAATTAGATGGACTTGGTCGTTTTTTTCGACTTTTTGCTCAATCTTGAACAATAAAGGTCCAAAGTTGAACCTAAAATATGGTAAATTTATTTGTTTTTTTAATAAAGCTATCTAAGTTTTATTAGCATGCAAAATTTTATTAAGATCTTTTCATTACTTTTGAAGTTATGCTATTTACGCATATTAATTAGATGGACTTGGTCGTTTTTTTCGACTTTTTGCTCAATTTTGAACAATAAAAGTCCAAAGTTGAACCTAACATATGGTAAATTTATTTGTTTTTTTTTTTAATAAAGCTATCCAAGTTTTATTAGCATGCAAAATTTTATTAAGATCTTTTCATTACTTTTGAAGTTATGCTATTTACGCATATTAATTAGATGGACTTGGTCGTTTTTTTTTCGACTTTTTGCTCAATCTTGAACAATAAAAGTCCAAAGTTGAACCTAAAATATGGTAAATTTATTTGTTTTTTTAATAAAGCTATCTGGGTCGTTCTCAGTTATTCAGCAAATCAGTACCATGGAACTTTGATGAAAATAAAATATATTTTGGCATGTATGTTGTATTTTGTTTTTAAATGTAACTTGAATAAATACTAAAGATAGTTATATGATGATATGGTAAGAAATAAAAATATTACAAAAGTTTCAAAATGAAAAACATCAGTTTTGCCCGCGACCATTTGGAGACATTTTTCCATAGGCATATTCAATAATTGTATTGGTTATTGTCGAAGGAACCATTATTGCACAAATTATGGAATGTGAAAAAGCATAAACAAAAGGATAAAATACAGGTGTCTGAAAACGAAAATGTCAACAAAATGCATATTATTTTAATAATTAAAATCTGCGTACGGACGTTACCGTGTCGGTCAAAGTTTGTGTAGCACTTGCGATGTGTCTACAGATTTAGTCAATCATGGGCAATAGTATTTGCACGTAGGGGGGTTTAGGTTGTTCTTTAAATTTACTTTCAAATCAAAATGACATGTGTAGGGTTTCGCAACAAAAAGATATCGCCAAGCTTTTCCTAACATGGGAATGTCGGTCAATATGTAATGTCCGAAACGAATCCTCGTTTATCTTCAATTTTACACTCGTGCCTAAACCAACACCCCTAAATGGATCCTTGGACTCGTCCTAAGCTCACGTAATCAGTTTGTGTGTACACAACGCGCAAGTCCGCTGCCGCGATGGAGGTAAGTGTTGTCGGTCAAACGAAATGCGATAGTGTAACATCCACAACATGCCATAACTGTGTGATATTGTATGAACAGTGAATCTTTACAGCTTAGTTATCGATGCATATAATACACATTATAATAAACTATTAATTTAGATCGATAGAAAATGACGGACATCGCTGATAGTTATACAAAAGCCATCTCGTCATACGGACGTTACACTTTGACAATATTCTTGACGTTTTGGACGTCGCTACGTAACGTCCGTACTCTTTAATGGAATTAACAGTTCTTTGTGAAGATGATTTATTAACAAAGACTTGAGATCGTAGCACTTTACGAAGTAAAATAACATAATATCCAAGTCTAGTAGATATTGTCTTCAAGTCGCATTCAAATGATGTGTCGTGTTTTGGATGTTATAGCTTGACACAAGAAGGCTTGTTGTGGATGTGACTGTGACCTGTTTATTACTCAAATATGTAACATCCAAAACAGATGGTACATAATAACTCAATTCAAATATTATGGAGGGACTATTAATGAAATTTTATTATAATATTATGAAAGAAAATTAGCTTTACATTGTCTGGTTTTACCAATGTCCTTTAATATATTTCAAATACCGTGTTGTGTTTTGGACGTTATGGATTGACACAATAACACTGTTGTGGATGTGACTGTGACATGCTTTTATCTCAAATATGTAACATCCAAAACAGATGTTACATAATAACTCAATTTCAAATATTATGGAGGGACTATTAATGAAATTGTATTATAACATTTTGAAAGAAAATTAGCTTTACATGTGTGTGGTTTTACCAGTGCCCTTTATATATTTCAAATACCATGTTGTGTTTTGGACGTTATGGATTGACACAATAACACTGTTGTGGATGTGACTGTGACATGCTTTTAACTCAAATATGTAACATCCAAAACAGATGGTACATAATAACTTGATTACAAATATTATGGAGGGACTATTAATGAAATTTTATTATAATATTATGAAAGAAAATTAGCTTTACATGTGTGTGGTTTTACCAGTGCCCTTTAATATATTTCAAATACCGTGTTGTGTTTTGGATGTTATGGATTTGACTGTGGCATGTTTTCTATGTATCATCCGAAACAAATGGTCTCTGATCAAATAAGAATTACAATAAAAAAACATATTTTTAAAGTTCAGGACCAGACATTGAAGTCTGTTTTGTTTGTGTTTTGATGAATTTCAATTTTATTTCAGTCTGCTTCCTTTAGTATGAGACTGCGCCAATTTAAGGGAAAAACCACCAGATAATGTATCACCGCTAACTGCTGCAGAAAGATCACAGAGGTATTGTTTTAAAATTTAAATGCATGTGATGAGGTGATCTTTAAAATGTGTATACCATAGAGGATCTAGCATTTTTGGCTTCCGGTGGCCATCTGAGTGGACGTGAAACGGTCAGCTCCTGATAATATAATATGGTCTAGTCCTACTTGGCTCACCATGAGTTGCTTGGTTTTCATCAAAGCATGATTACTTTCCTTGGATAATGGTCAACTACTTAAGCCGGACCTAGATGAATCCTTAGCGGGTAAGCTCCGTCCTACATACTCGTACATGTATACCAGTGGTCACTACTCACGCCGCCATATTGTGCTAGTATAAACTGTGTACACTCTGCAAGAACTTTTTTCTGCTTTACCATCTACTGCCATACTTCGTATAATTCATAATGAATGCGGCTATCAAGAAAAGTATTAGTACTATCAATGCTATCACGGATCCTGGTGTGATTGGCGAAGTTGTTAGTCAACTCCTTAACAATGACCTTCTGAAGGACACGCTCCTCTCAAAGGTAGGAATCCCAGACATTCAAAAACAATTATTTGATCTTAATAAAAGACAGGATGATCTTGAGCAATATTCCCGCAGAAACTGCCTGAAGTTCCGTGGTATTCCGGAGAAAGCGGATGAGTGCACTGATACACTTATAAACGAGGCATGTAACTGCCATCTTGGAGTAATGGTCAGCGAGACTGACATTAGCCGGTCTCATAGGGTAGGTCCGAAATCCGACAGGTATCCCAGAGACATTATTGTAAGGTTCATTTCCTACCGAGTACGAGCCTCAGTGTACAGTGCCAGATTTTCACTTTTTGACAATTCAGCGAAGGCCAGTAACAAATCATCTCTCCTACATGTATCTGAACGATCTGTTTATAAGTTGTTTATCAACGAAGCGCTCACAAAGCAGAGGGCTGAAGTGTTTAATAAAGCCCGTTATCTAAAATCATCTGGGGAAATATCAGGTACATGGACTAACGACGGTAAAATTGTCATTAGAAACAACAACGGGGCCAAGGCCCATGTTACACATCTCAGTGAACTGTCCTCGTATCCCGATCCCCCTCCGCCTGACCGTCGCCCCAACTATCAGCCCAGCTCCCGCAACACAGCACACCGCACTACCTACAAGTCCAATGGTCCTTCCGAGAAGGCAGTATCTTTCGCACCTAACAGGTTCGAATCCCTCTCGAAGGAAGATCAATGACTTCTATATAAATATGTGTGAATTGGAAAAATATCTATATATAATTGTTGTCATACCTTAACTCTAGACATTGATAGCTACAAGTATATATATAGTGTTGTCTACATCAACACCAACATCACTTGTATTGAGTAAAGAATTGTACCATATATGTAGTTAATTATTTGTTGTCATAAACAACACCTGTTACATTTATGTAATTAGATTCTTTCAAATGAATGGTGCTGTACATGTGACAGTGTATGTCAAACATGTCAGTTTAAAACAAAAAACAAAAAAAACCGTGCAAATCGTGGTTTATATGTCTGTAATAAAGCCATTATTTTACATAAACACCAACCGCCAATTGTAAAATTGAATGCATTGTGCTATACGTGTGTATAAAAACAACATATGTGTGCGATTAGATTATATTTGTTCGTACAAACAACATCTAGTAATTGACACGTTTTAATTATCTGTGTTATAACCAAATTTGACTTGCAAATCAAAATAATTTTGTAATTCAATTAAAGAGATAATGGCTCTCTTACATCAGATGGGTAATACATGTCAAATGTGTGATGATACTTACATAGTAAAAATAACTTCATTTGCATGTTTACACATTGTCTTCATTGACAAGAATTTTAAAATAACACGACTGTCTTATTGTGACCAAAATTCATATCACATTTTCATAACATTATACTTTATAACATAGTTAACTTGAACCCTTCTTTCCAAAGCAGTAAACATGTATATCAAATATATAATATATTTATGCATTCGCAAGAATAATGTAAATGCATATATATGTATCAAGGAAATATACAATTTAATCGTCTCATATATCCTGTATTACTCCATGTACAATATTAATGTACGTCTTTGTTCTAGCTATAGCTTATGGTGAACAACTAAATTTCTGGTTGAAATCCAGGAATTTTTCCTTAAAATATATGCATGTATATTAATTAAGAAATCACCACAGAACATGTTCATTAATCTTCATATTTTTATTATTATTTTATAAATTTAATTGTCAATTTAATTTCCATCGGTATAATGCCTCTATGCTCTCATACATGTACCTTAATTTCATACATGTAGGTACGGTGTGTCCAATGAATTGTGCAGGTAAATGTCAATCAAAAGATAATTTAAATATAAATACATGTATAAAACTTACCTAAAAATTGAATACTTAATCCTATATCCTGAGTCTCCATAAATATATTTAGAAATAAGTCCTGAGTCCTTATATTTATATATATGAACAAACACTTCCTTCTCTATTACCCAACAAACGTGCAAAATATTATACGCACACGTGTATACGTGTTCGTCTTGCCAGTAACAAATTGCCTTCCACGTGAATGTGCACATAATAAACACATTGTCTAAACTATCACATGGTCATTTTTATTTGGAGTTCTGCATAATTGATCCAATACGTGACCCCAATCATAGGGGTTAGTTAAAAACAAGTCTTTATTCATATATTTTTTTTTTTTTAACTTTATTAACTAATGCACAAATCGTTGGTACCTATTTTTTTAATGTTAACATTTTTTTTTTCTTCTTTTCTTTATAATGTTCGTTAATTTAACTCCACTTTAGTTGTTGCCCTGTTATATATATAATATTCCATATGCAGTAAAAATAGTTTTGTTATATTATTGTCATACAAGGACCTGTGTCTTCAAACGTTCCAAGCACTCTGATGAGTCAGAGTCACTTCCGCTTTTCTATTTACGTATGTGTGTGTGTATGTGTTTGATTGTTGTATCTTTGTGTCGTTTCTTATATTTCACAGCTATGTTTAACTGGTTTTCATATGCATCATTGAATGTTGTCCTGATCATGAGCTGCCGGACGATCGACGGATCCTACCATATCGTCAAACGTTTCCAGTATGAGAATGGGTAACTCTTCTGCGGGTATCCTAATTTGGGTAGATCGCCGGTGGTTATTTTTAAATATAATTTTAATTGATTTCAAGATACTTTATGATGGCTTATATTTCTCTGTAATTCTTAATTATTTATCATCTCTATGTTTTGATAATCTATCATTCATACTATTTTCACAACCTATTATTCTGCTGTTATGCAATGATGTTGAAAGTAATCCTGGTCCGTTTTATAATCTGAACATGGTTCATCTAAATGTTAGATCTATTAGAAACAAAACCTCCTTACTTGAAACCGAATTTGAAAGTAACGGTATTGTATGCCTGACAGAAACACATTTAAATCCACTGATAAATAACAGAGACATTCAAATGCATTCCTTCACTTCTTCTCCACACAGGAAAGATAGAACTACAGGCCCAGGGGGTGGGATCATAATATACTATAAAAACACTGTCATTGTAAAAAGAAGAGCTGATCTTGAAAGGGACGATGTGGAACTGCTTTGGTCTGAGGTTTTGATTAATAATCATAAATTTCTTCTTGGTTGTTTATATAGACCTGACAGTAATATCGAATACTGGAACAAACTTGATGACACTTTAACTAGAGCCACTGATACTTCTATGGATGTTGTACTTACAGGTGATATTAATGTTAATATGCTAAATGTGCCACTAAATGATCATTTATCAAGACTCCTTATTAAACATAATCTATCTACTCTTATTCTTGAACCTACACGAGTAACGCCTGTCAGTGCAACATCCATTGATATTATATTTACCAATAACAGTAACATAATTAGAAGCACCCATGTATCTCCACCATTCTGTAGTGACCATTCATCCGTCCATGCCCAAATTTCCTTTAACACATTTAAACATATGAGCTATAAAAAAACTATTCTGATATATGATGAAGCTGATTTTGATAGTATGAATAATGCCATTTCTAATTATGACTGGTTAAATTTATCAGTAATTCAGGATACTGAGTCATTTAATGTCACCATAATAAATTGTTTAACGGAACAGGTCAATAATTTTATCCCAACCAAAGAGATAACAGTACGACCGAATGATAAACCATGGATAAATAACAACATTAGGCTTAAGATGAGGCAGAGAAACAGAATACACAAAAAGGCTAAAATAAATAATAATCCTCACTATTGGCAAAGATTTCGCACCCTTAGAAATGAAACTATTGACCTGATCCGTGAAGCAAAGGCAAATTACATAAAACAAATTGAAAACTCTCTGAACGATAACTTAGTCTCCCCAGACAAATGGTGGAAGATAGCAAAATCTATCACAAACTTCTCTAATAAATCCTCCTCTATCCCCCCTCTTGAATTAAATAACCAGGTCATTCATCACCCAATTGATAAAGCTGAAGTCCTGAACAATCACTTCACTAATATCTCTACTTCAACACCTAACCTTGAACTCCCCCAAACTACACAAAACTTTATCCCAATTTCACTAACACATATTCAAGTCACTGAACAAGATGTCTCTGATCAAATTAACATTCTTAATGCTAATAAGCCACCAGGCCCTGATGGCGTTATTCCAAAAATTGTTAAAAAACTGAACTCTTCTCTAAAACTACCACTTACACTATTATTTAATAAATCTTTAGAATCAGGGATTGTACCTAATAGTTGGAAACAAGCAAATATTAATGCTATTTACAAAGGAAATGGTTCTACTAATGATGTCCTAAATTACAGACCTATATCAATAACTTCTTGTTTTAGTAAATTGATGGAAAAAGTTGTTTTTAAATACAGTCAAACTTCGATGTTTCGAAGTTCAAGGGACTAACAGAAAAACTTCGAAACAGCGGGACTTCGAATTATTCATGGTTGACAATAGATCGATGTTTTCTTGAAAATGACCATATCTGTTAACGTTACATGTCCTCAGTGTCTTCGTGTTGATCGTCGGCTGTCAGGCTCACATCGAAAAGTTTAGTTAATTTATACCTCAAACACAACAAAATAAAAATTCTTTTCATTAATTATACCTAAGCATTTTATTAATTAAACAAAATATGTATCGGTTACAAAACACTTATATCGCGTTTAACAGATAAAGCAAAAGAAGTACAATGCACACTTACGTAAGTCGTTAGGCTTTTCTGCTAAAGACACGTGCGTTTACGTTATGTGCATATAAAATACGGAATGCCGATCGGTTGGAGAATGCATGATTGAATGCCAAATAATCGATTTACTTGGATATTTATGTATAAGTTTGAAACGTGACACTTTGAATATGAGTGAAGCCATCGCTAATTGTTTGTGTTTAAAAAATTGGTCCGGTTGTTTTACAGTTCCGTAAAATTTACTCACCGACCGCTGATTTCAATGGCGGCGGAGATTATCAGAGGCGACTACCGAAATGTTTTACCGGAGTGATTAAATGTCATGGCTTCTAAATACACCTTTTATCTATCAATTTGGTCTGATTATTAATTAACCCCATGACCGGGAGTGACAACACACGCTATCGTTATCCCTATTGTCAGTCAGGGCATTTGGGGGAGAGGTGTGAATTCTTGCCGCAGGGGTCACGACAAACACCTGTTCAGTGGTCAGTACAGGTAAATTTTTTGTTCGAATCATGAGATGTCAATTACCTATAATATCATAGCTAACGGGTCATGAAAAAAGTTCGATACATCGAAAACTTCGATTTATAAAAATTCGAATCATACATAGTTTCGTTAGTAGTGTTATATAGTGAGAAAATTCGGGACCAAGCAAAAAGTTCGATACAGCGAGAAATTCGAATCAACGAGGTTCGAATCATCGAGGTTTGACTGTATCTTCATAATTACCTTGTTGAAAACTCTATTATAACTAAGCATCAGTCTGGATTTACACCAGGTGACTCTACAGTCAATCAGTTATTATTCATATATAATGAAATTGTTAGTAATATGGATCAGGGAAAGGAGTTAAGGTTTGTATTTTGTGACATCAGTAAAGCCTTTGACCGAGTTTGGCACCAAGGTCTTCTTAAAAAACTAAAAAATTATGGAATTGATGGAAATTTACTTGTCTGGATTCAAAGTTATCTTACAGATAGATTGCAAAGAGTTAGCACTGAAGGTTATTTCTCTCAATTCAAGGTTATTAATGCAGGGGTTCCTCAGGGATCTGTTCTTGGCCCACTTCTCTTTCTTCTTTACATAAATGATATCACAGAAAATGTTAATACTAATATTAAACTTTTTGCAGATGACACTTCCCTTTACATAATTATTGATGAAAACCCCGCTCAAGCTGCACAAGCACTAACCTCTGACCTTACTAACATTAGTGAATGGGCAAACATATGGGACATCAAATTTAACCCCAATAAAACTAAATCAGTCATATTTTCAAGGAAACAAGACACAAATCACCCAACATTAACTTTTCAAAACAGCCAGATTACTGACACTACATCACATACACACCTAGGGCTCACCCTTAAAGATGGTGCATCATGGAGACAACATATTCAGAACATATATGAAAAAGCATACAGCAGACTTAACATTCTTCGATACATAAAAACAAAAGTCAATCGAAAAACATTAATCAAAATTTACACTGCTTTTAATAGGCCAATATTAGAATACGCTGACATTGTTTGGGATAACTGCACACAATAATCTGCCGATCTTCTGGAATCAATACAATTAGAAGCAGCAAGAATCATCACAGGCCTTCGCTCTGGCACTTCACATATTAAACTGTATACGGAACTTGGTTGGGAAACTCTGGCTGCCAGAAGAATGAAACATAAACATATTATGATGTATAAACTAATGCATGGACTCGCACCACAATATTTACAAGATATATTGATTCCATTTACTAACAATCCTAACGATAATACTTATCCTCTCCGACACATCAGACTTTTTAACCCACCTTTATGCAGAACTAATAGCTACTTTGATAGTTTCTTCCCGTCTATGTGCCGCACAGCTAACAACACAGATACTAACTACTCTGATTATCCCTCAATTGCAAGCTTTAAACATAAACTAAATAATAATAACACATTGGAAATTGAATCTGTTAAAATCTTTAAAACTGAAGGAAACAGAAGGGCGAACATAATTTTAACTCAGCTTAGAAATTATTGCAGTGATCTAAATTTTGATTTAAACCAGGACCATTTAACAGACAATCCTTTATGTAATTGTTCAGATGACCGTGAATCAGTTTCTCACTTTTTTCTAGATTGTCCTCTACATAATGATTTGCGGATAAATTTGTTTACTTCCCTCAATAATTTTAATATTGACCATAACCATATTTGTATTAACATTATTTTAAATGGATGTCCTAGTTGTGATGGAAATATTAACAGAGTAATACTTAATGATGTCCAAAATTTTATAGGAAAATCTCATCGTTTTAACTTATGTAAGATCTAGAAAGCCATCATACTGTTCATCTTGAAAAATACTACTTCTTAATGAAATTAATAATTTTTAACTTAAGTTAAATATCATATATATATATGAACCCAGTGGAACATAGCTGATATTTGTTTATGTATTAAAATATACTTGCATTGATTTTAGTTCCTGTTTTCTATATATTAAATCAGTGTGTGAATAAAGCCATTAACTACAGTATTATTAAAATTACATAAATTATATGCATAGAAAATTCCTATACAGTTCAGGTGGTGTTGACCTGTGTAATATAGGCACATGGACTTTTGGTCTAGCCACCTGTTACTGTCTCTATATTAATTAACTTTGATGTCTACAATTGTTTATTTATTTCATTCGGAACTGAATCACTGTTATATTTGTTTATATTTATATTAAAGTGTGTATGTGTGTGTGCAAGTGCTTTATGTAACATATTCTGTGTTTATCTTGTGTTGAAAAATAGTTACTTCCCCTAATTCCTTTGTTTATATTATGCAGTTCATTTCAAAATATTTAGACCAATTAATTTAAAAGATTGTAATTATATTTGATCTCTCAATCCACCATGGAAAGAATTTATATAGGCTTGCCTGTTATTCGATCCAATTGATATTAACATCATGTCAATAAAATTTGTTGAAATGAAAAGAGGATCTAGCACAAGTGTTCATGTAAATTTATTGAACAAGTTTATTAACTTCATTTGAAACGAGCCTTCGGCGAGTGTCATATGAAATAAACCAACAGGTTCAATAAATTCAATATTACACTCATATTAGTTTCTATTTATTACATAACTCGAGAAACATGCTTACTTTAATACTAATGCGTTTTCAATGCTTCTCCAGCGGTTTTTGTCGGTAGACAAAAGCTTGACCTCATGTACAATAACATGACATAATTTATATGTGTTACCACAGTGACAATGCTCATTTGCATATTTAATGCACGTGTGCTTTATTGTTTTTAATGCACCCCTTTAATGCACAGCAAATGGCCTGTGTTAAATATAATACTGTTAATGTTATTGTATCATAATTCATGACTTAATTTTTTTCCTGTAATTTTCATAGTTTTAGAGGCTGCACTTAATGCAAAAATAAGGTAGTCTCCAGGTATATTTGTCAATTGAGTCTCTGTAAAGGTTGAAAAATCTCAAACCTTTCACAGTGTTCTTCATTGCATCTAATATTAATGGTATTTATAATATGAAATGACTGCAAACATGAAACAAGTTAGTGGTTTACAATAATTAATAAAAATTTCCTTTTTTTTATTTTTTAAAAACTGTTTTGTACTTTCAGATGGAGGGATAACCTGGAAAACAACCCAGACAAGTTAAAGATTTTAAAAAGCAGGATGCTCAAAGGAAGCGGATTGAAAGAAGGCACCAACAAGTCAGCGATGACCAGAAGGAAATCATCCAAGCAAGAAACAGAGAAAGGCAAAGAACTTTTAGACAAAAAAGAAAAGGTAATTAAATTTGGTTTATTTAACAGAAGAACTAATTATGAACACCATATATGTCACTACTGTTGTTAATTGGTAGCCTGCTGTTTACACGTGTGTGATCACACCTGTCAGCATTGTTAATTGATTGCTGATTTCGGACGTTCTAGGACATTCTATGTGTATGGGCGAAAGATTAGCGAGTGTATTCTCAGCGATGTTAAGTTTTAGTGAATTATATGTTTAAAACAGTTAGCGTTCAAGAATTAAAATTACTATTGT
The DNA here is from genome assembly GCF_902652985.1 of Pecten maximus. Lineage (NCBI taxonomy): Eukaryota > Metazoa > Mollusca > Bivalvia > Pectinida > Pectinidae > Pecten > Pecten maximus. The sequence goes on along the minus strand of NC_047018.1, from coordinate 15,288,509 downwards.
AGTCGCTAAATTACCGTGTTCACATCACAATATAACAACCAGTATCTCAATATGAGCGAATGCCCCTCATTAAATGGGCTATCCATGTGTGCCAATCCATGGACGAATCTCATTCTGTGGTCATACTTGTTGAATAATGGTTTTTCTTCATGTAAATATATATAAAGGGATTGAGGATCAGATTTTTAAAAACAAATTTAATTTTTTATTTCTATTCTGGGTCATAATAACATGTCAAGCCCCTGTGGTCAGATCTATAGATGGCTGGCCATCATGTTAACATGATTCCAGTTAACAATGATATTTAATTCCTGTTTTATTACAGGCAAAGAAAACCTGAGTGTTAAACCTAAAAAAAAAAAAGATAATGACAAGAAATGGGCAAGACAAACAGAGAGATTATTGGAGACAGAAACAACGGGAAAGCAGAGAGAAAAGATCATCTCAAAAAATCAGGAGAAAGAAAGAAAAGGACAGAACATATATTAACAATAAAAGAAATCCTGTTGAAGAACCATGTCAAAAAGATCTAACAGAAAACACTATGTCTCAGAGTGCATTAAGAAAAAGCTGCCCAAAGAGCAAAACTCCCCAAAAATCCAGAAAATTTTGCAGAAACGGTGCAATACCTCATAAAAGCATCACCTAAAAAGAGACAAGCTTTGGAGGAGAAAGGATTAATTTCCACTGAAAAAGACCAATGCAATAGGAGGATCATAGATGTTCTAAAGGAGAAACTGCGAGATAAGAAACTGAAAAAGGTCCTGCTACCAGCTATGAAAGTAATGAAGAAATACAAGATGTTGAAAACTACATCAATAAATCTGGGAGTGCACCTATCTGGCCTCAACCGAATTACAGATAAACCAAGGCAATCGAGGCTCGATGAGAATAAGGAGCGAGACATAGAAAATTTCTTCAACGATATCAGCACCCCAGTTCCAGACAGGAAGTCGGTGAAGCGTAAGGAACCAGAGGGGAGACAAATATTAGATCGCCCATTGAAATCTGTATACACCGATTACAAAGAAGCAGGGGGTAATTTAGGCTTCTCAACCTTCGCAAAGAAAGTCCCTCGCAATATCCAAACATGTACCAAGCAGCCTTGGTATAGCTGTCTGTGTGAGTACTGCACAAATGTGGATTTGAAAATAAAGGCATTGAATGACTTTGCGAACAAGGTAAACATTCCAGAATGCAAACTCGATGACAGATACCATGCTGTCAGTAACACTGTGTGACAAAGACGGACGTCAATTCCACCACAAGAAATGTGAGGAAAGGGAATGCAGGGATTGCTGCAAAGATGATATCATGTCATACCTTTCACCAGTACTTACAAGACATGGACATGAAGTTATACAATATACAATGTGGGAGACTCAAGATACTGGACTTCTCAATAAGAAATGGAACAAAGTCGTGCGTGTTATGATGGTCAAGAAAAACGAATCATTAAATGCCATGGTCATCAAGTTGGCCGACCACCTTCAAATGCTGGCGAACCATCTGTTTGTTGCCAGATGGCAACAGAAACAATTCACATCTTTGATAAACAACATACCTCCAGATTGGGTGGTCTTAAACCATGATTTTGCGGAAAACTATTCGTGCATCTCCCAAATGGAGATTCAGACAGCACACTGGGGCCACAACCAAGCAACCATACATCCAATCATCACATACTACAACTGCAATCAAGATCATTGTGAAATCACTGGACATATCCAAGAGACACTGTTATTAATTTCCAATGATCTTAAGCATGACAGTCACGCTGTCAATTGCTTCATCAAAACAACAAATGACCATCTTCAGAATACACGCGCCCTCAACATGTCAAAGAGATTCAATATTGTGATGGGTGTGCTGAACAGTACAAGTCCTGCATCCCATTCTGTGACCTATCATACTCCATGGAGGACTTCGGTTTTGTTATGGAGAGGAACTTTTACGGTTCACGCCACGGCAAGGGGCCAAGTGATGGAGCGGGAGCCGTTATCAAATGTGCCGCCAAGAGAGCAGTCAACTCTCAAAATGAAGTTATAAACTGTGCAAAAGATCTGGCAGAGTTTGCTGAAAGAACACTCGCCAAAGATGATGAGCCAAATGGACACACCCATCGGAAAAGAACAATCTTCTATGTGGACTCTGATGATATAGATCGCAACCGCCCGAACAGGAATTCCAGGACAGTACCTGGAACAAGAAGTCTGCACTCTGTAAGATCCCAGGAACACCCACGCAAAATTTTAGCACGACACCTCAGCTGCTTTTGTTCCAACTGCAATAATTTCCCTGCACCAGGAGGCGAGTGTGATAATGGCGAATTTGTTGAGAGCTTCCGGGAAATAGAAATTTTACAGGGTGCAAGGACCCAGGTTGGTGAAAGAGGAGCCAGGGGCAGTGACCGTGCACGTGGTGTGAGGAGGGGTGGTGGAAGAGGAGCCAGGGGCAGTGACCGAGCACGTGGTGTGAGGAGGAGTGGTGGTGGAAGGAGCCAGGGGCAGTGACCGAGCACGTGGTGTAAGGAGGAGGGGTGGTGAAAGAGGAGCCAGGGGCAGTGACCGAGCACGTGGTGTGAGGACGAGGGGTGGTGGAAGAGGAGGAGGGGTGGTGGAAGAGGAGCCAGGGGCAGTGACCGAGCACGTGGTGTAAGGAGGAGGGGTGGTGGAAGAGGAGCCAGGGGCAGTGACCGAGCACGTGGTGTGAGGAGGAGTGGTGGTGGAAGAGGAGCCAGGGGCAGTGACCGAGCACGTGGTGTAAGGAGGAGGGGTGGTGGAAGAGGAGCCAGGGGCAGTGACCGAGCACGTGGTGTGAGGAGGAGGGGTGGTGGAAGGGAATCAAACTCAGAATCAGAAGAAAGTGAAGAATATTCTAGTGAAACTTCAAGCGAGAACCATTCTCTAAGTGACTTCGAGAGCATTGGGAACAGTGAGAATAGTAATGCAAACAGTAGCAAGTTGGAGGAAGACCATATTGTGAACAATAGCCACTCTGATGAGGATCTAATGGACATATGTGGATTGACAGGGATATTTGAGAGTCTTGAGGTTGGTATTAATTATGTTTTAAACTTGTTTACATAAACATATATTATCAGGTTGCTACAACAAATATGGCCAAGGTCGTAAATGGATATTATGTCATGTAATCTATTTTATTTTGGAAGAATGAAAGATAGTCAAAATTTTTATTAAACTCTTTAAGTGTGGAAAATGTGGCATTATGTTTTATGACACGATTCACTAATTAGTAATCCTTTCAAGCTATAAAATATTGAACTTGTTTTGATTTTTGAAGGCATGTGACGAAAGATTATCACCAATATTAACGATGTTGGTATCCAGTGATCTGGAGGTCCTCAAACCAACACCAGACCAGAAGGACCCCAATCTTGTATTTGACCAGGAAACCCTCGATCCTACGCCTGAGTCGCAGGAGGACCTTTATACTATGCCTCACCTGGAGGTCATTGATCCTATGCCTATCCATGAGGCCCTCAATTCCAAGTCTGACCAGGAGGCAGACAGTAGTATACCAAGGTATGGACCTGTTTTATTTAATTACTACAAATGAAATAACCAAGACCTAAGATGTCATTTATTCTGTATTTTTACAAATATATAGATCATCTAGTGTGTTTTTAAATTACAGGCCAGGGGCCCTCAATCATATGCCCGAGTCACAGGAGGAACTCGATCCTACGCCCAAGTTGCAAGAGGACCTTAATCCTACACCTGATCGGGAGGCTCTTGATCCTCCGCCTATCCATGAGGCCCTCAATTCCAAGTCTGACCAGGAGGCAGACAGTAGTATACCAAGGTATGGACCTGTTTGATATATTTACTACAAATGAAATAACCAAGACCTAAGATGTCATTTATTCTGTATTTTTACAAATATATAGAACATCTCATGATCTGTAGTGTGTTTTTAAATTACAGGCCAGGGGCCCTCAATCCTATGCCCAAGTCGCAGGAGGAACTCTTTCCTACGCCCAAGTCGCTAGAGGACCTTAATCCTACACCTGACTGGGAGGCTCTTGATCCTCCGCCTATCCATGAGGCCCTCAATTCCAAGTCTGACCAGGAGGCAGACAGTAGTATACCAAGGTATGATATATTTACTACAAATGAAATAACCGAGACCTAAGATGTCTTTTATTCTGTATTTTTACAAATATATAGATCATCTGTAGTGTGTTTTTAAATTACAGGCCAGGGGACTTCTTGAAAATCAAATATGGCAATTCAAAACTGCCAGCTGTGGTAAGAAACAACAGCTGTTTAATGTTTACTGTTGATTTATGAAATACTGAAAGTATATCGGCAGCAGTTTAGTGTTCAGCTACAATAGCAAGTAACCAACTTTGTTTGCAGAACTGCTGCAGATTGACTTTTATTTCATAAAGGTTGTTTTTTTAAGTTCACACAATTTTTGTTGTTGGTGTTTTTATTTGACTGTTAACATATGGATATGAGGGATATAGTAAGTTTATGATCCCCTGAGGGTGGTTGGGGGGGGGGGGGGGGGGGAGGAATAGCATGCTTGTGCTATTATCTGATTTTATGCCCCCCACATGGTTTCCGGGGGCATGGCTTCAAACTCAAAGTAATCAATTTTCACTGTTTATTTCGTGTATAATATGCCATTCCTGTTAATAACCTGTTTAAATAGGGAAGAAATATAAAAACCATTTCAGCATTTTGTTATCGCACTAAGAATGACATTGCATGTGTTGCAGGTTGATCACTGGCCTTTTATTAAGTATTTCAAAAAAGATCAGAAAGGCTGGCTGATGCTAGACATCCTACATACTGTTATTGAAGAGGATCTGGCAGGCAGGTTGGAGGCACCCTCCATCAAGATCCATGGGAGGAAAACTTTGTTTGTATTTGAAGGTCAGTTTGAAGCCTGTTGTTCAATCCTTTTCATTTGATATCACGAATAAAATTTGTTGAAATGAAATGAAGGTCAGTTCGTTTCACTGACGTTATATATTCTCAGATTTGAATTAGAGCCGTGTCCAATTTGCCTCTGACAGGGTATTAAGACTGAAATATATATTCTTTATTTCTTTTCAGACTTTGATGCCTGAAGTGCCGTGCCCAAACAGAAAAAATAAACAATAAAATTTGACTGTTCAGAGCTCTCTAGATCTTAATTTTGTTATTTGAACTAAAGTTTTCCTGAGTCAGTTTGTTCTGTGATGAAAGGCTATAACTATTTACAGCAATAAAACAATTGTAAAACACTACAGAAATGTTATGGGCATGCAATTTGTTATGTTGTGGACGTTATTTTTATGTTCTGGACGTTACTCATTTGCGAGAATGTCAATTGTCAAAAAGTAAGATCCATATGAATTTTGTCAAAACATGTAATCAATAATTGTTATTTATTTAATTATGTCATTGTAAATTGAAAATGAAAAATCAGAAGGAAATTGTACAAGTGCTATTTCAATTCAATTAGATCATAAATTGTTACACAGAACTTTTGTTGTATTGATTTTGAGTAACGTCCACAACAGCAAGATATAGATAATTACTTCGGTTCTAAGTAATAGTTCATTTTATTTATAGTAATCATTTTATAGATATCCACAAGTAGGTCTAATAGCAGCAAAGGATTTTATGCAAATCGCCCAATAGATGCATATCAACCATTGTCAATGAACAAGATGTAACATCCAAAACGTCGATGGTACCAATATGAAAATTCAATTTATATGATTTTCTTGGGATGAACTATCTTTTCATTATTAAAATCATAAAGATGAAAGTTAAATAAACATTTTAAGACTAAAACATGTGCAATAAACTAACATTTAATTTATCCATCATCATTTCTGAAAATTTGCTGAATAACTGAGAACGGCCCATCTAAGTTTTATTAGCATGCAAAATTTTATTAAGATCTTTTCATTACTTTTGAAGTTATGCTATTTACGCATATTAATTAGCTGGACTTAGTCATTTTTCCAGCTCGGACGCGGTAAATAGTTGTATACTGACCATACTTTGACTTCAAATATTTTTTGTATTTTAAGAGTTAAGGATTTTCTTTTTTGAAGACTTAATAATCTATGTACTGACTTGTATAGTTTGCAATTTCTGGTAACTAATCAATGAAATCAAGATTTTATCACTATTTCAAAAGTGACGTTTGTTCATTTTTTACATAATATGATTGAAAGTGTCCGAAATAGTTTCATATTTTCCGAACTTCAAGTAGCGATAACTTTTGTTCCATTAAAGATATGTTGAAAATTTAAAAAATGTCTTGCTCAGTTCACAATGGCCTGTCATATCATACAGATAACAATACAGTACATGCACTATCTAAAAATCATGTGGCATACCTACTGACAACCGGCGAACCAGTCGTCCCACTCCAAATATGCTGAGCGCTAAGCAGGAGTAACAACTACCATTTTCAAAGTCTGGTTTGGTTTATTTTGTTTAACGTCCTATTAACAGCTATTTTTAAAGAATCTGGTATGCCTCGGCAAGGGAAAGAACCCAAAGCCTTCCTCACAGCGACGAACGCTCAACTAAAGGCCAAAAAGTGAGGCATTGTCAAGTTAGGAAGAATAAAAATTGTTCAGAAAGAAAAGAAAAGACATGATCCCAAATTTAATCGCCTCCTACGATCATGTAATTGGGGCAGCAGGTAAAATGCTTACGCCCTACCTGCAGGGCATTGTTTTAACACCTAAAATAAAGAAATTGGTTCCGAATGTTATATTTTCGGATTTTCCAAAAGTGTGTTCCTTCACACCAGAAATTTAGTTTTGCCTACAGCGATGAAGGTGAAGGTAAGATTGCGGAAAAACTTAATGTACAACAGATGTCCAAAAAAAGATAAGATATATTTAATTTCAAAAAGGGACTTATCACACGCATGCATGTCGCAAGCACGGGAGGCCATCCTTAAATGACCTTAGCTATTGATAGGATTTTAAACACATAAAACCCAAAACCGAGCCTCCGTGAAGTTGAACATCATCTGGCAAGTTAGCGACTCTGATCTGACCGGGTTTGACATGGAATCTGTTTCGCAAGAAATGTCCTTGGAAAAGTTTTCTCCTACTATCAAGACGACATTCATTTATAATTTAAGAGCTACCCTGCAGGTAGGGCGTAAGAATTGTACCTGCTGCCCCCATTGCATGATTCGTAAGAGGCGACTAAATTTGGGATCTTATCTTTTCTCTTCTTTCTTACAGACCCGTGTACGTTCGCAGTTCCGATTTAAGCGTAGCGTAGCGTTTCCGTAGCACTTCCGTAGCATTACCGTATCACTTCCGTACCATTTCCGTATCACTACCGTAGTATTACCGTACCATTTCCGTAGCACTTCCGTAGCATTACCGTACCATTTCCGTAGCATTTCCGTAGCGTTTGCGTCCACTCACCGTAGCATTACCGTACCATTTGCGTTTACCTATTTTCACTCGCTGACCGTCTCATAACCGTTCGGTAGAAAATTTTGCGAAGTGTATTTTTTATCGAAACGAAATTTAGTTAAATATACTTACCGAACGTCACTAAAGCATAGTAGCGACAGCAAATAATTTAATAAGGAGGTGAGAATTAAATATATATGGTTATACATCTTTCTGTATCTTTGTTTAGAAAAAATAACACTCTCACAAAAAACAAGTCAAGTCACATGGTCCATCGATTTTAGTGTGATAAAAAATGGCGGATCCTAGTATAGTAGTCGACGCATTACGATGGAAACGAAGATGACGATCGTGTCAAATAAACAATATTTCCTTTACTGTGCTATAGTCAAACCTTCAAAACAGTTCCATGTAATATGCACTGGTCAGGCTACATGTATAGGGTACAAATGGTCCAGACAGTATCACACAGGTAAACTAGGGTAGTTAGACTTAATTGTCAGCGATGATACAAACAACACAGCATGTTGTACACTGGTCAACTAAAGGTACGGTATTCTGTGGACCAAGTGATACTAGGTGTGAAAGGTAGAACAATAAGAGATAATTATGACCTACATGTAAGGCTATAGACTGCTTCATAAAACTTGGCTTCCAACATTAATGAGAATGTCATCGTGATCTACGGAGTTATTCATTATTTATTTCAGTTTTAAAACCCAAAGGTCTAATCACAAAATTGATAACAAATTGATAAAATCAGAGACCGTATAAATGTGATATATATTTCTCTCGGTAAAACTACGACAGGAAATTCAAATCTATATCTTCGGATCATATGTGATATATACACTGTATGTATGTCTCTGATAAAGTATAACAAGAGTAAATTAATTACAAAGTAAGAGCAAATACGGTATGTAAAGTGCATACACATGTGAAATAGAACTGATGTCCTAAATAGAAATCATCCAGATAATCAAGTTAGTCTTGTTATGAACAGTAAAAAAGAGACTTAATTCTGAAAACAAATCTTCGTCCGACATAAATCTCTCAAGTGAGACGTTAAAAAACTGTCAGGAATATGACAAACGTAGTTTTAATTAATTAGGACTCTTTTAAGAACATTACAATTTCTTACAATAATCCAGCATTTACAGGGATAAAGCAGGGTTGAGCTACTCGACCTTGTCAAAAAAAGGTGTGGAACTAAAAAAGTTAAATTGTCCTGTAAAAGTTCGATCAAGCAGGCTATGTACAGATTTGAATAAAAATATATGTATTAATGCCTACATATCAGACTAGGTAAGTTGAATTGTGTACAAAACATGTAATAAAGACTATGATCATTTAATTTTGATTTAAAACACGTAAAAGATGTAAAAGAGAGGGTGAATCATTTGAATCGCGTAGTTTAAGGACTGATATTATACAGATATTTTTTGTATCATCACACTAACATCATCGTCAAAGTTGGAATAGCAAAAACTTTTCTTCGTGGCAACGTTGCTTTACTTCATTAAGAAACACATCCGCTGCTAGTTTGATAGAATTTTATAATTATTGGTATGAACGAAAAAATATTTGCTTTGGTGTCTTATCTAAAATTGTTATTTTGTAAAAAAAAAAAATAAAAAAAAAAAATAATAATAATAACACACACCCTCACACATATACACAGATTTAAATAACAGTCATACAAGACACTTGTTAATACTTCTATTATAAAAAGCATACATTTGTAATTTAAACTCTTGAGATGGTGATGGTTTCATGATATATGTAAACTTAATAAATTTCGATTTTTACTGTGAATATCTAAGATTTGTTATAAGTAGCCTCTATAAATTCATTTGAATCATTATTGTATAAGTCATATTCAACTTGACATTTTCATATTTTCTTTCATGAAAGTAAGAACAGGCTACTGCTTAAACTCACTCAGGTGTAAAATTTGGCATGTTGGCCAGGTAATACAGGTAAATTTCTGTATGTTAGCTAAGTGAGAATAAGCCATAATTGGACCCCGGGGGGTTAATTGGGGACAGGTCAGCAGGGTACCGTTTCACAACGCATACGTAACTTTACGGGTACCCGTAAACCATACGTAAGTTTTTTTAACCGTTTCACGACGTACACGTAAGTTACGAGTGCCCGTAAATAAGTTACGGGTACTCGTAAATCACCTCCAAAACCGTACGTAACTTACGTGAGCGCGTTATATTTACTTATTAAAGTAAACAAATATGGCGGTCATCGGTTTTTTATTGCATCAGGAGGAGCACCAGCGGGCACTGAGAAGAGAAAGGGTGTTTCGTGAGAGACAAAATTTGTTAGAAATTCTTGACGATGTCTCTTTGATTGAAAGGTATAGGTTACCAAGACATTTAATTGTTGAGATTCTAAATATAATATCACCTACCATAACACGCCATACCAAGCGTTCGCATGCAGTAAATCCTACAACTCAGCTCCTAGTCACTTTAAGATACTATTCCAAAGGTGGATTCCTTTCTGAAATTGGGGATTTGCATGGTATAAGCAGGTCCACAGCTAGTCGGTGCATTACAGCGGTCACCAATGAAATATATGCTAAGTATCATGTTTCAATAAAATTCCCATCGTCCATTGCTGAAATCCGAGATGTGAAAGAAGGATGCTATAGAATCGCCAGGATGCCGAATGTTGTTGGAGCGATCGACGGCACACTCATTCCAATTCAGTCACCATCAGTTGACGAACATGTATTTGTGTGCAGGAAAGGATATCACGCACTGAATGTGCAAGCCATATGTACTTACAACATGAAGTAAGTTGTTGCAAGACTCCGTGAATTACATAATATAACCGCGTTGGTTCTTTCGTGAACGAGAGTGACGCCCCCTTGCTATAAGCTAGGTTGATTATAATTGGAGAAACCAAACCAAATGGCGGAGCACAAAGTCGATGACCAATAATATACAAGAAAATTAAATCTATTCGAAATTACTTTAAATCTAGACCCAAATAACTTTAATCATTTACCTGGTTTCGTTCATGATTGTAAAACGTTCAATTACACTTATTGGATTATTTAAGAAATAATTAACGATGATTCGTGTATTAAAAACAGCAAAGAAACCCTGGGAAAACCTTGTAATTTATTTCTTGAGTATTGAATTATTTGTTGATGAAATATACAAGCAATACAGTACTACAATCAAGAGCATCTATCATATGGCATTGATTTTGAAAATTAAAAAAAAAAGGATAAAAAAGAAAAAGAAAAAAAAGGGGTGGCCTCCGTAGGATTCGAACTCGCGTCGTGATAAAAATATATTGAAAGACTAACCCATTAGCCCACTCGGCTATAGTAACCTTTTATGAAACGGATGAATATTAGATATTTAAAATTGTAACAGCCGTAACTCACGACCGTGTATTATTGGCACGAGCGTGGGTTATTGGAAAATAATACATGGTTTTAAACCAATCAAAACTGGCGTTACATAGCAAACATGGTAGAATTCCTGTTTGGACAAACCTTTACTGCAGAGGAATTATTTTTATATATCAATATAAAGGGACGAGAAACACTCGTGTGTTATGGAGCATGCTTAAAACGTAAATCATCATCACAGTATAGTTATCTGCATCATTGTCAATTTTACCTGTACACACACCAATTGATATCATCATGACAAAACATAAAAATTACTCTGCCTATCATTGGTTATTGGACACTTTGATTTTATATGCATTTTTTTTTTTTGCTTTTCTCTGGTTCATAAATGTGATCTGCAAGTGGCCAGGATCTGTCCATGACAGTTTTATCCTGTCCAATAGTGAAGTTGGAACAACTTTAGAAAATGAGATGGATGGTTGGTTGCTCGGAGATTCTGGATACCCATTAAGGCCATGGCTTCTAACTCCAGTCACAACTCCTGCATCAAGAAGTGATGAGATGTAGGTTACTTTAGTTTCATGAACCTGTCATCATTCACACTGTAAAATTAATGTTTGGTTTGAATATTGAGTAAGTTGCATTCCAGACAAAATAAATAGGTAAAGGCCCATAATACACTTCAATTGAAGCCAAAATGCACCACATGTATATTAATTGTTTGGCAATTTCAAATTAATATTAAACAAAACAATACAAAAGCATCAACTGGATTTATTTTTCATTAAAAACAAATATTTCATTATATCTTAAAAAAATTAAAAAGATAACATTAATCACACTCACTCTTGTTCATGTTTTCTGAAAATCAACACAATACATGTTCACATATAATGTCAATTTGTGAACCATTTATGAAATTTCATTGACTAATTCAGTAGAACTGTAGGGAATAGGCCTCAGACAAGCTTATTCTTTCATGTACATGTTGGTCATAGGGGTTAAATCCTGTTTCTTTCAAAATGGAAATGCAGGTGAAAAATGAGAAAATCATAATTTGTTGGTACACTATGCTTAAATTTCTATACACAAAGTAAACACAGGTCATTATACATCAGATTCATAAATGTTCCTAGGGTCTTGACTGTCATGCAAGTTTGAAAACAAACAATACCTCTCATACGACCCTTTCATCAATTTATCTTGGAGTGACAGAAGAAGATTTTCATATATAAAATTCTAACCAAGCTTCTATTATTTATCATGGAAAGTGAACAATCTATGCCTAAAAATGTATTTTCACTTTTTAAACTGTAGTGAACTGTATATTTGATTTACCTCAATTCTTCACAGGGTAATGAAATTCTCAATTTTGGTAAAGGACCCATACACCATTCCATCTATGAAGAGTATTTGATTCTAACATATCTAGGAATACCGGGTAGAACAGATTTTTAGTTTTAGTCAATTTCCCCCCTTTTTGCCTGACTCCTCAGACCCCTGGGGGTGGGGACTATATAATTAATAATTAATGCAATCAAATACAGATACAATTTCTGTCAAAGAACAATTAAAATACAACTAAAAAATCAGACAGACATCATTGATTCCCTAGGTTGCAGTGAAGGGTTAAAAAGAATATTATTATTTATTACATTTTTACCAGTGAAATATCAAAAATTATTCATTCTATAAAAGTGATATTTTTCACTAGTGAAGAATATCATAAAACTGATTTGACCAATCAAATTAATGATTAGAAAATACCAAAATAATTGACCAATCAGAAAGCCCGACATATATGTCAGCACCTGGACAGGGGAAACTACCTTTTTTGTTTACAAATTATCGCTGTAGTCCTAGTTAGCATACGAGGTAGGGTTTTCGTTGATAAAAAATGTAATAAATAGAATATCTTACAGTGTCTTCAGTAAAACCAAATATATTTCACTCGTGAGGCTAATATTTTGATATTTTTCACTCGTGCTGCGCACTCGTGAAAAATATCAAAATATTAGCCCCACTCGTGAAATATATTTGGTATTACTGAAGACACTATCCTCTATATCTTATCATATGTCAGGTACAACAGATCTCACATGAAGACCCGGAACGTGGTTGAAAGAGCTTTTGGGATGTTAAAGTCAAGATTCAGGTATCATAAATATATATTTTCAATTCTCTGGCATTGTCAGAAGATAACCGTACCAACTTCAGCTAATTTAATAATTAAATACTGTATATCATAATTGCAAATAATCTTATAGGGAGATGGCTTTAAATAAGAGCATACTCTTGTTGCCAAATCCCTAATTTCCAATTATTGTATATATTGACCCATGTATTGTATATACCATTGATAATAAAATACTGTTTAAACCAACTTCAGCTACACATTAGCATCTCATAATTGCCAACTGGCATATAGTATTAATGTTCATCCCAACAGTCATCTCAAGTTATTGAAGTTACCTATCATTAATATTAAATATATATTTTCCTCTTGCAAACTAGACTGACAGCTGATATTTTATGTTTTCATCAATTAGATATTTGTATTACATGGATTAATCTGGTTTTCTATTTACGCATTGTTTGCTTTTGCACAACAACATAGTGGAGCTATTAACAGACAGTGGATATAATATCTTGGGAAACTTAAATACAGTAATGTCAACATGTGATGCTTAAAAAGAATGTTTGTTTTTAAGCTCAATAATATTGTCAAAATCATTACACATGCCGTATGTTTGAGAAAATGCAGTTCTATTAAATATATCAACATGAATCCAAAGTATTATGAATATCAAATTGAACTTGATACATCTTACAATATCCATTGCAGGTGTCTACACAAGACGACTGGATGTATCATGTTCGCGCCACCAAAGGCATGCAAAGTTGTCTATGTTTGATTCCTTTTACACAACATGTGTATTGATAATCAGGTCGACCCCCCAGAAAACGTGGTGGCACCAGCAGACAATGTGCATGTACCTTTACAATGGAAATATTGAAGATGGACGAAATGTCCGTGCACAACTTATCCAGCAAAAATTTTGAACTCCAACTATTGTTTGAATTCAAAAAGCATATAAGTATGTACCAGGTTGAATTATGATGAGCTTGACATCAGATGCAAACATGCCCACAAATCTGTTGGGATTAGATGGTGGTTCCTGAAAAAAGTGACTTTGATCCTGTCTTTTTGGTCCATTGTGTCGTTGCAAAATATTCATCAGCAAAGCATTTGCTAAAAAAAATGGCCTTGACCTTTATATGACTTTAACCTATAATAAGTTGATTGCTTGATTTATTCTGATTAATTTCACTTCATCCGAGTAACCATGACTTCTGAACTAATGAGCTTTACCATTAATCCAATGACCTTGACATTAGGTAAGCCGACTCCTTTGTTAATAGCTTTTTTATCATAATAATTATTTTAATGCCATTACAAAATTAAGTCAATATCTCAACTAATATTGAAAATATTGTATATTGAAATGAATGTATTTCAAAATTTGACCTTTCACATTAGAACTGTTTGACATTGAGGCTTGACATTTGGCCTTGACATTACACCAACATGTACTTTTATCAAGTGAACATCTTCACCAAGTTTCAATTTAATTGATCAGCTAATACTGAAGTTATCACAATTAAAATTATTGATGGACAGACGGACATCCAACCTGATCACTGTAGGGCACCTGCATAAAAAATCGCAGGACCCAAAGTTACATATTTAAAGTGTTTGCTGGTTTGATCTATAAGAAATTCATAATAGGGGAGACTGACAATGAAGGTGAAATAGGTATCTGACTAAAATTTGACTAACCGTTTCAGTTTCTGTTGCTCTATCAGAAGTCTGGCTTTTTCAATTTCCAGTCTTTCCTTTTCCATGGCATGTCTTTCTTTATCAATCTTCAGCCTCTCCCTCTCTAATTGCAGTCTCTCTTCTATTTTGATCAGCTGATCATGATTTGTATCTGAAAAAAATTCAACATCAAAGCAACACTTTAGAAACTTAAATATGTCCGGAGCAATAACACTTAAGAATATTACTTGTACCCTGTACTAAAGCACCATTCTTGAAATGTGACTTAAATTCTGTCATACAATTGCATTTTGACAAGTGCTGTTCAGCATATATTATAAATGTTGTAGGGTTGATAAAAATCAACTATTTTGTGCTTGGCTTCTTAAAGATAAGCTTACATATTTCGGATGCTGTATTTTGAAATTTGGATGAAAGCCTGAAACTTTTAACATTCTGACAATTTAAGGTCAATTCAACTGTCAGTTGAGCATATAACACCTCGTCTCATAATTAAGATACCTTCACAAAGTGATGATTGAATTTTTTTCCCCTTCCTTGACTTTTTCTGATCTGAACATGTCTCGCTGGCATCTATCAAAAAATACATTGTAATACTAAGTAATTCTTTTTAAAAAAAAATTGGTAGCTACATACATGTATGAATATCAAAACATATTAAACTCAAAAATTGGAGTCTTAATTATCTTTCATCAGTACTATTTTGATTTGAATGTTTTTAATTAAAGATCATGTCTTTTTACCTGAAGCAACTGTTTGGGATATTTCTATTTTTCTTTTGTAAGTGACATCATCTGTTAATAAAACATATAATTAATTCATAATATCTAAGCATTAGTTTGAAAAAAAATATTCTAGATCAATCTGAGTCCCACATTCAACTGTGTTCTGTATGAATACAAATTAAACCAGTTAAATTGATGTCCTTTAATATTAAAAAGAACTTAAACACATTTTAAACCATTTGATCTTGACAGAAAACATGTAAAATCCATATACTTACCCTTTGAAAAGGAAATAGGGATAGCAGCATTTTCATCACTGACACCTGCAGACTTCTGTGGAAGTGTGGCACATGGAGACTGACCTGGAAAGATTTCAATATTTTCTTTTTAACACTTCATTTGAAAATAATTGAGTTCATATTTATGTGAAATATATCACTGTTTTAACATCTTGTGCACAAATAGAAAAAAAAGAGAGAAAATATTTTTAGAAAGTTATAGCAATAGCCTAAAACAAGATTTACCTCCCTTTAATATATTGCAACATAATCATAGTATTACAAAATTATGCATTTGTCCTTAAGTAACAATACAATCGGGTATCTAAAATAAGAAATTAACATGTTTAACATAAAGTTAACGAACATGTACACCCAGAAAATGTTTTTTGAATTTTCTGCAGTTTACATACCTTCATCTGTATACATAGAAGTTGGATGTACCCAATCACCTTCCATTTCCAAGATACTGCCAAGTGAATCTGTTCAGATTGAAGAAGTTCAGCATTCTTGAGACAATATATGAATAAAAGTGTGTGTGTTTAGGTTTTAAATGCATTTTTTTAAGTTATAAATATGATATGCACACAATTATAAAAGCTTGAAATTAAATTAATGTTAATCATATGTAGATGATTCTTCTCATACCATATGTGAAGATATTGCTTTCAGAAAAAAATGTAAATAGCACTTCCATATTAATTAATACAGCAATTAACAATATAATGCCAACTACAATTAAATTACTTTAATTTGTAGAGAAGATAATTGAAAATGACCAAGCCTAAGATTCATTTGACTCAATATAGACTGTGCATAATTTATGCATTATGTATAGTGAAACGATCAAGGGAATTGATGCTCCACACCAACATGTTAGAGGTGTTTTCAAGTATTTCAAATTTATTTCTTTTAAATCTCATGGATTCATTTTTCTCATAACACTGCAGTTACCTTCCATAGTTGACTCTACGCCACCTTCGATACCAGTAACTATGGTTTTGGAAATCACTCCAAGAATCTGAAATAGATATTTAATATGATATATCACAAGAGAGCAACTATGTACATTGACTTTACATAAATATATATACACACATGAATTTAATGTTATCAAGAGATGAATGTTTATTGAAAGGGTCTTCATTGATGAACATACTTTGTTTTAGATTTTTGAAGAAAAAAAATTAGAGAATACACATTAGGTTTGGTAAAACTAAATGACATGCTACTGTAATGAAATATATACTGTTTGTATTGTTTCTAACTGGATTAAAATTATTTTTAAAGTAAATCAGCACCACATAGTATACATATACAGGTACCTGCTCTTGTATTTTTAATAGGGGTTTGGGGGCTGCCCCTCCACCAGTCCCTCTCTGGCACATCCTGCGGGCCTATTCTCTTTTTCGGGTATCCGCCACCATATCCTGCCATTTTTTCTTTACCTCATCCCTGCTCCTTGTCGTGAAACTTACAGCATTGATACTGTTGAAGAAAATTGAACATTGTTCCAAATAAATCTAATAAATCCCAAATAGGTTATACATATATAATACTGTATCCAATATTGATTAAGATTGTAAATTATTTTTAGAATCAAAACTGAAGATATCATGCATATATTCCTCTTATCATTACAAGTGTTGTATCAGGCATTTTATTCACTACTGTTTTAATTTTAAGTACATTTGTACACTTTTATATTAATTAACTCTGTTATAGCCATAAGGCCTACAGGCACAAACTTGGATTTGATTTCAGATTTAATTTGTCCACAATAAATCACATGTACATTTGTAATTGAACCAATTAATCAAACAGTTATTTATCACAGATGTTTGAAATTCAATTCAAGTGATCTACATTTATTTAACAAATAAAAATACATATGTATGTTACATGAAAAGCTAATATCGAACTTAAAAGGCTGACACATGGTACACATATACACAAATGTAAATTATATTAGATAATCATTTACACTTAAAAGTCTCCCAACCTAATTTGCTATATAATCTTCAAAATGAAAAAGTTTTTCAAAAAAATATAGCTTTTATCATAAAAGAAAGAAAAGAGTTTTGTTCAAATTTCATTTTCATAATATCTACTAAAAACAAAGGGATAAATATTTCCCAAAGTCACGTAATTGAGATGTTGCGAATTTTTTAAGACATCTACAGTACACAACATAAATATGTTGTACAATGTATAGATTATACCGTATTGTCATTTTGTTGTGTGTTGCATTTTAATAAATATAACGTATGTGAGCTTATGCTTACCTGTCCGTGATTTGTTGCCAAATCTCTGCTTTCTTTTTGACCGTTACCAGCGAACTAAATTTACACTGTATCATTTCGATGTTTGCTACCGCTAAATCAACAAGAGTTTGACACTCCGTGTCATTAAAATTTGGCCTTCTCATGATCGATGATACTCACTGACAGCGATTTGTTTACCGGGTACATTTGTCGTCTGCTCTGAAGAGTTCCGCTAATATCTGTTTTGCAACTTCCGGTGTAAGTTACGTGCACGTAAACCCGTACGTAGTTATGAAAAGTTACGTACGGCTTTGTGAAACACCCCCTATAAAATTTACGTACACGTAGCTACGTGCACGTAAATCCTACGGGTACCCGTAAAGTTACGTATGCGTTGTGAAACGGTACCCTGGCCAGGTATACCACGTGCCAGACATAAAAGAGCTAGACTGATCGGCATTTTACAGGTAAAGTGTGATAGGATGCATGTCCTCAAGGCTGTGGGGTTGCATATTGCGCCCAGTTGGCCATTGGCAATAGGCCTTTCATAGATGTTTGGCTTCAATGTAATGTACATGTGGTCTGGACATGTACATGTCTCAAGATCTGTCGACAGAACATACAATGTTTTGTTTTTAGTTTTATCCCTCCCCATGCAGCCAGAATTTTCTCTGATCCGACATCAGACTTTTAAACAAATCATCAATGCTTACACACCATTAATATGTACCAGTGATTGTTATATATAGACTTGCCAGGCATGTACATGTACTTGACTTAATTGTCCCCCTAACTTGTTGCCATGGGTACTAATCCCCCCTCCCCACCACCATCAACTTCACCTGATGGCCATGGATATACACTTGATTAGGAGTCACCGGGCTCAGGTGTGTATGTCATCATCACACCTGGTCAGTTTCTCCTTTTTACAATTAGCCCTAGGCAGGGTCTATTCATAGCCTGGTCAATCTGTGTTCAGAATTCTTGATCTGTTTACCTGTACCTAAATTAACACTTTGATACAAGTTTTACAATTCAATTAGTTTATTACATTAACCTTAGGGTTTATCAGTACAAATGCGGTGAATAAATGCAGTGAAAATATAGATAAATACATAAAAACAAAACGATAAAGTTCGGACACACAAAGACAACACATACGCGACCGCAGCGCTAGTGTAGACAGTGATTTTATTTTAAAATTAAATACTATCGTCTTTTGTTGCCGAGAATAATAAATTATAACCTTAATATTTCCGGTTTCTAAAAGTTGTACAAATTCTCGCAAACTGAGGTTTTCTATAGTAGTACAGTTCGATAAAACGTTCTTTCACTTCCGATACAACATTCACTCCATCAGACACCTTTCACTGTCGTTTCTACGAGTTCGCTTCGTCTAGGATCCGCTTTTTATAAGAACCAGATAATTTATTCAGAAACGGTCGATTATTTGTGAGCGTCAACCGTAGCATTTCCGTAGCATTACCGTAGCATTACCGTAGCACTTCCGTAACATTACCGTACCATTTCCGTACCATTTCCGTAGCATTACCGTACCATTTCCGTAGCACTTCCGTAGCATTACCGTACCATTTCCGTAGCGTTTGCGTTTAAGACGGAACAGCGAACGTACACGGGTCTGTAACAACTTTCCTCTTCCTAATGTCTCCCCTGACAATGCCTCACTTTTGGCCTTTAGTTGAGCGTTCGCCCCTGTGAGGAAGGCTTTGGGTTCTGTCCCCTAGCCGAGACATACCAGAGTCTTTAAAAATGGTAGTTGCTACTCCTGCTTAGCGCTCAGAATATTTGGAGTGGGACGACTGGTTCGCCCGTTGTCAGTATAATGTGACCGGGTGGGGTGTGCTGCTGGGTGTCTTCGGCAGTATGCTTCAGTGAGGTAGCACTATAAATCGGCAAAAGTTCCGGCCTATCACAAGGAGACTTAACACGAACATACCGCAGCCTCCCAAAACACACATACGCACTCACCACACGCATGCATGTCGCACGCACGGGAGGCCGTCCTTAAATGACCTTAGCTGTTAATAGGACGTTAAACAAAATAAACCAAACCAAACCAAATTATAATTTAAGAGCTGATATTCTCCAGAACAATCGAGTCTATCCGGTACTCGTTCAACGCGCATTACTTCAAATGATAACGGTATGTCTGCGCAGAAAAAATGCTTTAATTTTAAACAATCATACATGGTGCTATTTTGAAAATTTTACATCTTCACACATATATTGAATATATGATAACGCCAATTTGTGCAAAAAACCTGTTTACGTGTTTGTTGTTAATGACAACATGATAGAGGGACTACATTATTCCTTTTGGAAATTCTGGCTGTCCCCATTGAATGATCGTAAGAGGCGACTAAATTTGGGATCTTCTCTTTTCTCTTCTTAACAACTTTCTTCTTCATAACGTCTCCCTTGACGATGCCCCACTTTTGAACTTTAGTTCAGCGTTCGCCCCTGTGAGGAAGTCTTGAAAAATGGTAGTTGGTACTCGGGTGGGGTGCCCTGCTGGGTGTCTTCAGCAGTATGCTTCAGTGAAGTGGCACTATAAATCGGCCAAATTTCCGGCCTATCACAAGGAGACATAACACAAACATGGCCTATCGCTATGGCGCGGGAAGGATGTCATAATTAAATATTTTTGCCTAGGCAAAAATCGAATATTGCTTAGACAAAATTATTGCTGCCTAGGCAAAAATAATTTTGTTTCGATTATTGCCTAGGCAAAAGTCGAATTTTGTCTAGGCAGAAATATTTTTGTCTAGGCCTCGCGGCTGTGGTGAGTGCGTATGCGTATTTTGGGAGGCAGCGGTATATGGCGCGGGAAGGATGTCACAATTAAATATTTCTGCCTAGGCAATATTCGATTTTTGCCTAGGCAAAAATAATTTTGTTTCGATTATTGCCTAGGCAAAATTCGATTTCTGCCTAGGCAAAAATATTTAATTATGACATCCTTCCCGCGCCATATACCGCTGCCTCCCAAAATACACATACGCACTCACCACAGCCGCGAGGCCGTCCTTGAATGACCTTCGCTGTGACCAAATGACCAAACCAATTATACATAAAATATGACAGATTATGAGCAAGACAGCGTTATTATGAATGACTTATTGTCATACACATGTAAACAAAGTAGCATAATCAAAGTCAAAATACAATACAAAGCAGGCCCCTGATGAATCGGGGATTTTTTTCTGCATCTTCTAATTAACAGAAACTGAATAGATCAAAATGTATCTTCTGCCCCATAATTTTTGCTTTCTTTCCTCACTATTGTTAATGTGTTTTGATATCAAACTCCATGGTTAGTTGGTTACCTCATAAAGATGCAGAACACCACCCCAGTTTCATTATTCTTTGATAGTAAAAACATCCTTCATATATCTCCTGTGCTGATTAATAATAGTAGCGTTGTCCACTCTAAAAGAATTAACTTGCTACATCAGAATTAGAAGTGTTGGATTGGCTCGCAGGTTATCAGACTAATTGTGAATGAAATGGGTGACTAGTTGATATCAGCATTTTTTTATATTGTTTTCCTTTTAACATTCTAGTTGAAGTTTTGTGTTTTCTTTCAGTGGATGTAATCTGGTGATGTTTGGCCCTAGATGACTCAAATTGTCGACGGGTCGTAAAACAATACAATACAGGACGAGGTACCTTATTGGATGTCGTGGGCGGTATTTTTCATTGAGACATCCCTTTGTGCTTCCACAAGAAGGCAAACATTGACATACCACAACCTCCGAAATACATGCACTCCCCACACACATGCATCTCTTGCTCTTGTTCCCGGTGGGACGTCCTGACTTCAGTATCCTTCAGTGAGGTAGCAGTATAAATCGGCTAAAGCTTCGGACAATCATAAGGAGACTTAACAGGAAGATACCGCAGCTTAAATGGCATTAGCTGTTGAAAGGACGTTAAACAATAATAAACCAAACCAAACCAATCTCTGACACAGGCGAGGCCGTCAATACATAACTATAGCTGTTTTAAGGCGTTAAACAATACAAGAACAAAGCAAAACTTACCAAACAAATATCAGAATTAACCGCATCATGGCCTGATACAAAACTCTGGAAGAAGTCTACAAGAGGTTTGGCCTTGTCTTCCATACTGGAGAGTACACATCCAATAAAGATAGAGGCTACAATTAGTCCGAGCATGTTGGTCCCCGGGATAGATATAACCTTGATGACGTCGGTAGTTGTGAAGTTAACTGGAATAGGGAAAAGTTAGGAATTAAGTCAATATTTGGAAACAATCGTTCGTTGTAATTAAATATTTAAGTCTTAAATCACTAAAAATGAAATCGTAATGCTTCTATTCAAGGATATGAAAGGCAGTTATTTTCTGTTAGAAAATATGTATTAAGGTTTTAAAGAAAATGATATTCCTGCAATAACTGAATAAGTAATCATCAAAATCATTTGTTAGTTACTTTCACAGGTATTGATATATATAGTTCTGTACTGTTTTCAACATTATTCTTTCTTGCCTGTAAAAGTAATTCCTTTATCGCATTTTTGCTGGTGAAATATAGAAATTTATCAACTTAATAAAACTTTTGCAGTGAAAATGCAAGTTGTTCGGTTTTGACCAATCACAGCGAACCTTTGCATTCACCTCATTCAATTTTTCCTATTGAAGTAAAGATAGATAAATTGGTTATTTTGCTGTAATTCTGAAATGTTCAGACTAGATTTTGACAAAATACTCACTTGACGTTAGCTTTTCGTCCGATAACAGCAGAAAACGATTAAATTGCGTTGAGCAGTCCTTTCAAAATGGCGCCGTCAAGTTGACATGGAGTAACATCACAAAGAGATGACGTCATGAATTATGCTACCGATTCCCGCACTTTTTGACTATTAATTTTTCGATTTTTTAAATTTTGTTTTTATGTATATAAAATACGATAAAATAATTACACGAAAAATATTGAAATATTCTGTCATATGAGTGAAATATTTTATATTAAACGGGAAACCATTCAATATCCTCTATATCTTAATATTACATTTTGTATATCGGAAAAATATCAATAAAAAATACCGATCAATTTCAACAGTTAAAATATGTTCTCGTTTTTGGTATCAACTATTTGTCTTCCTTCTTTGTTATCGTCCTCTTTACATCAATTCTGTAGTTCCCTCAATTAATGACTTGTCAGGGTCATTTAGTTTAGTTTCCTCTGAACGAAGTAATATTGTGTCCGTTAGACCAGTACGGGTTTTTTTTATTATTATGAATCGAAATGTAATGTTTCATATACTACAGAGAGTATCATATTTATTATGGTTGATTAGAACAGCAAGATCAGCATTAGTAAAGAGAATGGTTAAAACAAAAACCTGTTCTTGACCCATTTCTTGTAACATTGGCATTCGTATGGTTAAAATCGAAGGGTGCTATTTTAATGGGAATTTCCACATTTCGTAAAGACAGCACGGGTTTTTTTCTGAAATAAACGTTATCTAAATCATACAGTTATCACAAAAACATGTTGTTATGCAATTTGCCAATATTTAACCTAAAAATGTGCATATACTATCTTCGTAGGCAATATAGGACTGTAAAGAATAATAAAACATTACCTTTGAAAGTGTTGCTTCCACCAAGTTATCCGGAAAAGCGTTTCTGCAATGAAATGATTCGAAAATGATTACATCTGACATGCTAACACCCTGGTATAACAAATGATAATAAAAACATGAGGAATTATTGAATATTTCAGAAAACAACACATCCACGGTCACTGCATTATATTTGTATGCTAATATTGTTGATGTTTTATGACTTAATCTATAACACCAACTTCAAATACGTAATTGTCCGATTAAAATCTTTATCTACGGATAGACTGCTGAGGATTAAACAACAAACAAGAGGCCCTATGGGCCTGTATCGCTCACCTGGTTGGATTAGACCAAATGTCAAAATAATGTTCATGTTCAATTCGTTTTATTTGTCAATCTCAAACACTGCTAAATATGGTTATAGTGTGGGGATCCCAACTTTAAAGAAATAACGAAGTCAAGACTCTCTAAGGGTCTGAAAGACCTCAGGAATTGTTTTTAGAACACCCATTTATAACTTTATGACTAGTAGTGATTTAAAGGAATTACCTCTATTTCCCATATTAGGCGCCGCCCCTTTAGCCCTGTGGGGTCAGAGTCACCATTTATGCAAAATACGTTCCCCTTCCCCCAAGGATGTTTCTCAATAAATTGGGTTGAAATCCATTAATAATTTTGACAAGTAGCGATTTAAAGGAATTATCTGTATTTCCCCTATGGTGCCCCGCCCCTTCGGCCCCTTTGGTTTGGTTTGGTTTATTTTGTTTAACGTCCTATTGCGTATGTGTGTTTTGGGAGGCTGCCCTGCTGGTAGGGCGTAAGAATTTTTTCTCTTCTTCCTAATGTCTTCCTTGACAATGGCTCGCTTTCGTCCTTTAGTTGAGCGTTTGCCGCTGTGAGGAAGGCTTTGGGTTCTGTCCCCTGGCCGAGACATACCAGAGTCATTAAAAATGGTAGTTACTGCTCCTGCTTAGCGCTCAGCATATTATGAGTGGAACGACCAAAGGGGCCGAAGGGGCGGGGCCCCATAGGGGAAATACAGATAATTCCTTTAAATCGCTACTTGTCATAAAGTTATGAATGGATTTGAACCCAACATCCATGGGGGAAGGGGAACAGATTTTGCATAAATGGTGACTCTGACCCCAGAGGAGTTTGGTTTGGTTTGGTTTATTTTGATTAACGTCCTATTAACAGCTAAGGTCATTTAGGACGGCCTCCCGTGCGTGCGACATGCATGCGTGTGGCGAGTGCGTATGTGTATTTTGGGAGGTTGCGGTATGCTCCTTGTTAAGTCTCCTTGTGATAGGTCGCAACTTTTGCCGATTTATAGTGCTACCTCACTGAAGCATACGGGCCAAAGGGGCAGGGCCCCTTAGGGGAAATAGAGGTAATTCCTTTAAATCGCTACTAGTCATAAAGTTATGAATGGATTTGAACCCAATTTATTGAGAAACATCCTTGGGGGAAGGGGAACATATTTTGCATAAATGGTGACTCTGACCCCCAGGGTGCTAAAGGGGTGGGGCCTAATAGGGGAAATAGAGGTAATTCCTTCAAATGGCTACTTGTCATAAAGTGATGAATGGATTTGAACCCAATTTGGTCAGGAACATCATTGGGGGAAGGGGAACAGATTTTGCATAAATGGTGACTCTGACCCCCGAGGGGCCGAAAGCTGCCCTGCAGGTAGGGCGTAAGAATTGTACCTGCTGCCCCCGTTGCATGATCGTAAAAGGCGACTAAATTTGGGATCTTATCTTTTCTCTTCTTTCTTAACAACTTTCTTCTTCCTAACGTCTCCCTTGACACTGCCTCACTTTTGGCCTTTAGTTGAGCGTTCGCCCAAGTGAGGAAGGCTTTTGGTTCTGTCCCCTAGCCGAGACATACCAGAGTCTTTAAAAATGGTAGTTGCTACTCCTGCTTAGCGCTCAGCATATTTGGAGTGGGACGACTGGTTTGCCCGTTGTCAGTATAATTCGACCGGGTGGGGTGTGCTGGTTCGCCCGTTGTCAGTATAATGTGACCGGATGAGGTGTGCTACTGGGTGTCTTCGGCAGTATGCTTCAGTGAGGTAGCACTCTAAATCGGCAAAAGTTCCGGCCTATCACAAGGAGACTTAACACGAACATACCGCAGCCTCCCAAAACACACATGCGCCTTCAACACACGCATGCATGTCGCACGCACGGGAGGCCGTCCTTAAATGACCATAGATGTTAATAGGACGTTAAACAAAATAAACCAAACCAAACCAAACCGTCCTTAAATGACCTTAGCTGTTAATAGGACGTTAAACAAAATAAACCAAACCAAAATTTGACGTCTTGTAAGTTCTGGTTGCAAGTACTTAAAAAATGGCCAAGGCACTTCCATAAATCACCCATTAGAATGTTTTAAAAACAAGGTACCAATGATCCCTTTCGAGTGATGCTGTGAGCATATATTCGGTAAGCTGGTTAAACTAATGACCTTAGCTGTTAATAGGACGTTAAACAAAATAAACCAAACCAAACCAAACCCGACCAAAAGGCCTGACGGCCGACGTTGGTGGGGTCACAGAGTGCATTTTTAGCATCACTTCAGTCTTGAGTCACATGAATCTGATTCTGACGATACGTGATAGCAATAATCAACTCCGCCCGCCAGACATGCCGGAGACGAAACCACATGATCCAAGGGACGTAACTCAGCCGGTAATTAACAAAAGGCGTACTGGATTTAAACATACCGACATATCACAGACTATTATTCCACTCCTAAATAAGGGCCTTAAATTGTATTGTGGCCACTCAAGAACTTGAATGTTGTTTTGAGTAAGAAAGTCACAACAAACCCCTAGGTAAACATGGGACCTGCTGCAACGTAAGGTAACGTTGATGAATAAGAGGGAGAACATGTGGTATCAAGACATGATCCCGTCTTCCTGTTGTAAGATTACCATGGATAACCATGATAGGTGTTTTCACGCCTTGAGATAACCTTGCCCATACAAATTCATTGAGACTCGTCAGTAAACAACATGCGTCTCCAACGGGCCAACATAAACCGATTAGGTGCTTGTGCATGCAGCCTCTGCGTAAGTGACGTACCAACATAGGGACGTCGTGGCCTTAAATGAAACTCCGGAAACAGATTCCTGACCTTCTTGGACACGCTGGACGACAGTGAGGGCCGCCAACTTAACGTGTTCTCTCCGTCCCATGAAAGCGGTTACGGAGGTGCGAGAGTACCCCCGATGCACGCTTTTTTTAGTGAAAGAATGCCGCGCCAAGCGGATTCACGGTCGACTTAAGTTTTACTAAAGAACATTTTCACTGTACATGAAGGTAGCTTGGTGTTAAATTTAACTGAATTTAGACCACGTGTCTAAAAGCTAGACAAGCAAACCTGAACTTGCGTTTCTTTCTTCCACTAGTATATATTCATGAATGCCCTAATAAATGTTTACATATTTCACATGATTTCATGCGTTGATGTCGTTTCGTTCTTACCCATTTGTACTCGCCAATTTTTCACCCTGATGAACTATTCGTTGTTGAATGCAATACCAACCGATAACCCCATCCGTAACCAATTATTTGCTGATAAAATATCACATTTTCTAATTATAGTGAGCCATTTGGTATTCTAATGACGTATTCTTTATCACAATATTAGAATATATGCACATAGATACGTTAGTCAAACCTGCCTAAATTATATGACGTATTATTGCCTTAAAGTTCCGACTTATCACAAGGAGACTTAACACACACATACGCACTCGACGCACGCACGGGAGGCCGTCCTTAAATGACCTTAGCTGTTAATAGGACGTTAAACAAAATGAACTAAACCAAACCTTTCCGAATGATGTTTCATACCAAATTTGGTAGAAATCAACTCAAACGTTAGGAAGGAGTAGGGATTTAAAGCAAAATTTCACCAAAATTTTTCCCTTTTGGGCCCTGCCACTCTGCCCCGTGGGGCTGGACCAGACTCATTTGTATCAATATGATTGCCCTCGTATACTTTTATAACCTAGTTTAAATGTAATCCACCCAAGGATTAAGATTTGGTTTGGTTGATTTTGTTTAACGTCCTATTAACAGCTAAGGTCATTTAAGGACGGCCTGCCGTGCGTGCGACATACATGCGTGTGGTGAGTGCGTATGTGTATCCCAAGGATTAAGAAGGATTAAGAAGAAGTAGTGTTTTAAAGAAAAACAAAAGTTTCCCTTATAGAGCCCCACCTCACTAGCCCAAGGGGTCACACCAGCGTCATTTACATAACATAAGAATGGCCTTCCCCAAAGATGATTTACACTAAATTTAGTTGTTATCCACCAAAGAGTTAAGAAGTTTTAGAGCCAACTTCACCTAAAGTCCTTTTCTGTGTCCCCACACCTCTGACCCCAGGAGTAACACCAGTTTCACAATTTTGGTTGTAATCCACCCAAAGGTTTAAAAGAGCTAGGTTTTTTTAAGCAAAATAACAGCAAATGTTCTTCTTTGGGGCCCCGCCACTCGGACCCCATGGGTCACACCAGCCTCATTTATATAAAGTATGATTGCCCTCCTTCAATGATGTTTCACGCCAACTTGGTTGTTACCCATCAAAGGTTTAAGAAGGTGTAGGGTTTTAAAGCAAATTAAGTTCCCCTTTTTGTGGCCCCACCCTTCGGTTCCGGCGACCTAAAAAAAACAATTTAAATAATAACTCGCATATCTACCAGACCGTTCATAGGTTTTAGTAAATGTGTAGTATAGGGTGGTGTTTGAAACCTTTCAAACACCCTTTACTGGTAATGTATATATAACTACTCGAGAGTCGGGGTACATATATGTCATAAAAAGGTTATAAAACCAACAAAACAAATTTTACTATCATATTTTGCGATCTAAACTTTATCATTACCCATTATGACACTTGTGATAACGCATATCTGTTCTTATTCTAACATCATGAAATGTCCCTGTAGTAGTACTTGATAATCCATAATCCACAGCATGGTTATTATGGTAGTTGGTTGCGAATTTGTGCCTTTGACTTTTATAAAATACCATGTCAACACAATCTTTAACTATGTGATAAAAAAGTCCCTGTAGTAGTACTTGATAATCCATAACCCACAGTATGGATATTATGGTAGTTGGTTGCGAATTTGTGCCTTTGACTTTTATAACATACCATGTCAACACAATCTTTAACTTAAGAAATAATTAACGATGATTCGTGTATTATTGCAGGATATACAACGAGGACGAGGATATTTTGTAATTAAATTAATAACGAAGGCCGCAGGCCTGAGTTATTAATTAAAATTGCAAAATATCCCGAGTCCGAGTTGTATATCCTGCAACAATACACGAGTCAAAGTTGATTATTTCTAATCTACCATGTACTGTTTAGTTCTGAGATCGACCTCTTTCTAATAGAAAAACAGCAAAGAAACCCCGGGAAAACCTTGTAATTTATTTCTTTAGTATTGCATAATTGTTGATGAAATATACAGGCAATACAGTACTACGATCAAGAGCATCTATCATATGGCATTGATTTTGAAAATAAAAAAAAGGATTAAAAAAAGTGGGGGCCTCCGTAGGATTCGAACTCGCGTCGTGATAAAAATATATTGAAAGACTAACCCATTAGCCCACTCGGCTATAGTAACCTTTTATGAAAACGGGTGAATATTAGATATTTAAAATTGTAACAGCCGTGACTCACGAGCGTGTATTATTGGCACGAGCGTGGGTTATTGGAAAATAATACACGGTTTTTAACCAATCAAAACTGGCGTTACATAGCAAACATGGTAGAATATGTGATAAAAAATTCCAATCATATAAGTGCATTTTCCTGTACTATACTTTTTTTTCTAAAGCTCACATTGTTTAAGAAATAATTAACGATGATTCGTGTATTATTGCAGGATATACAACGAGGACGAGGATATTTTGCAATTAAATTAATAACGAAGGCCGCAGGCCTGAGTTATTAATTAAAATTGCAAAATATCCGAGTCCGAGTTGTATATCCTGCAACAATACACGAGTCAAAGTTGATTATTTCTATTCTACCATGTACTGTTTAGTTCTGAGATCGACCTCTTTCTAATAGAAAAACAGCAAAGAAACCCCGGGAAAACCTTGTAATTTATTTCTTGAGTATTGCATTATTTGTTGATGAAATATACAGGCAATACAGTACTACGATCAAGAGCATCTATCATATGGCATTGATTTTGAAAATTAAAAAAAAAGGATAAAAAAAAGAAAAACAAGTGGGGGTCTCCGTAGGATTCGAACTCGCGTCGTGAAAAATATATTGAAAGACTCACCCATTAGCCCACTCGGCTATAGTAACCTTTTATGAAACTGGTGAATATTAGATATTTAAAATTGTAACAGCCGTGACTCACGATCGTGTATTATTGGCACGAGCGTGGGTTATTTGAAAATAATACATGGTTTTTAACCAATCAAAACTGGCGTTACATAGCAAACATGGTAGAATTTTGCTTTTGTATTGTTTTACGGCAATTGACAGTTGGGATTTAGGGATAAACAAGACTGAAAAGAGACAAAAACATAAATGCTTAAAATTCATCAGTACATAAAATACACCCATAACGCTCACTTTGGCCATCGGTTTAATCCTTCTCGGTGTGAAAAAAATAGCCAACCTGCTCTGTAAAAAAAAAAAAAAACTGTCAACAAAACAATTTGATTAACTATAGATATTGGCTTTAATTTGTCTCCAGACATATCCATACTGCAGACCGTAGGACTTTTGTTTACCGAATATGAATCCATCACAATCTTAGGTTTGCCTTTTATTGCCCTGCGTGGTGTTAATCGTTCAGTCATGGTGTTATTGGTGTCTTGGTAAGAAATGACCTAATTGACATGTTTAATATGTCAAACCGTTCGCAGGTTTTTGCGTTCGGTTTGACTTATTAGTTATTGCTTAATGTCATATCAGCAGCTAAGGCCATTTAAGGACGAGGTGTGGTGAGTGCATGTATTTTTTGGAGGCTGCGGTTTGTTCGTGTTAAGTCTACCTGCGATATTCCGGGATATCTGCCGATTATAGTGCTACCTCACTATAGGGACACCCCATCCGCCGTAGTGCTAAGAAGTAGTAGCAACTACCGTTGTTATTGACTCTAGTATGTCTCGGCTTGGGGACAGAATCCAAAAAATCACAGGGATGAACGCTCAACTAAATGCCAGAAGTGAGGCATTGTCAATAGAGACATTATCAAGAACATAATAAAAATATTTTGAAGTAAGATCCCACATTCAGAGGCCTCCTATGATCATGCAATTGGGGTGGCAGGTACAATTCATACGCTCACATAAACACCCCTTCGGGTTTGGTTTCGTTTAGTTTGGTTTAGTTTACTTTTGATTTGTTAAACGTCCTATCAACAGCTAAGGTCATTTAAGGACGGCCTCCCGTGCGTACAATATCCATGCGTGTGGTGTTTGTGTGAAGTCTCCTTATGAAAGGCCAATGATAATATCAATTGTTTATTCACACCGACAGTATAGTGCAGAGAATATGAACAGTAACAAATGGATAACAATGATACGTTGTAAAATAGGATGGACATTAGTATTGTGAATTAATTACAGTTCTAGGAATTCCCAATGATTTGGTTTGGTTTATTTTGTTTAACGTCCTATTAACAGCTAATGTCATTTAAAGACGGCCTCCCGTGCGTGCGACATGTTAATCCGAAGGGTTCTGATGTTAATATCGCCAAAAGCTGATTATTATCAGAACTCGACTCGTACAGAAAACGAGCAATTTTTCCGACCCACCCTCAGGTCGGCGTTTGGACAACATTTTCTCCCGTTCCCATCAACCTGACGCGTACACGGTATACATCAATTTAAAGATATTATTTTATTACCTTTCATAGATATTTAACTCACTAATGATCTTTCAATTAATATACCCATCCACATTCTCGTCTAACCCGATTTTAGAACAATTTTGAAAGCTCCGCCGTAGCTAATCACGTGACTAAAATCTCGCCGGAAGTTGAGGGAAATCCTTATGCAAATTTGCTCGTGATGTAAAGTGATGTCATCGGTATGTCGCGCTGCCGTTTGTAAACAACAGGTGTTCGTTGACCAGCATCACTGCAATCTGCTTGCTGCCGTTGATTTTAAGATATGTATATTTTATAGTATAATAACCTTTTGATATAAACATTGTATTATTATTTTTATGTGAACGTTTGCAATCATGTGATATTGATTATTTCTACCATGACGTGTGGGTGTTGCGGTCAAGCTTTTGAGCGGAAGGGAAAGGGATTTTTTAGGACACAACTTTTCAGCAAAGGCAAACAGAAGGAGAGTGTTTCTGAAGTTTTACAAACATTTTTCAATGTAACTGTTACGCCAGAAAAAGAAGTACCAGTTTACCTTTGTAACAACTGTGTGACTGCACTATCTGCCGTAAAACGTTTGTCGGTTGAAAAAAAGACTGCAAATGAAATCCTACGGAAAACAAGATTACCAGGTACATATATTTATAAGAAAATTGGCACCCCCGTTTCAACACCATAAGAGGCAGCGAATTTGCAATGTCAAAAGGACTGCGAAGAGGAGAGAAAAGGTATATACTTTTTACAATGCAACCCTGAATCTAGATTTTGGGGAATGTGATGAAAAAATTAATAAAAAATGTATAAACTCAGGTATTATAAGGTCCCAACCTCCATCTCGAAGAAAAAAAAAACTTACGTGGGTTTTTTTTATTGATGGTGTACTTTTTTTAGTCAAAGAGAATTAAAAAGTCCATTTTCCTGATTGTTGTTATGTAGTAAGTTTAAATTTGATCTGATTTTTACACTCCTGAAAAAAGCCTTTCCCAATTTACCTTATTTTCTTCCCAAAATGAGACAAAAAGGCCCTTTCCCAAATAAGTAAGAAAAAGTCCTGATAAACATTTGGTCTGTAGAGCTTTTATTTTACATTGGCATGCAACCATGGAAGATTATTATATCACATACATTTAATATATATTAGTACATGCATATACAAAAGTACATGGTGTACAAAATAATGAACATATTGATCACAGAGCAAAACCAACTATAGATAATTTCAAAGTTAGTTGATTATATTCAAACAGAACAAACACAGATGTAGTGATTAAGTTAAGCAATTACACTGTATATCATTCAGTTCTGTGCTGGCATATACAACACTAGTAAAATTTCACAGGCAAACAAATTCAAGAGAGTAAAACAATAATGAAAAATAAATCAATAAGATAAATATTAATTAATAATACACAAGTAAAAAGTACAGGACAAACAGAAAGGATACACAATGCACAGGCATACAATAATAAATCATACAAACAAAAAGACAAAGCACATGAATTAAACGAAACCTCCTAAGATAGGTAACTTTTGCATATATAAAAAGTGTAAGAAAAATGAAATTAAAATTGGGGGCAAAACAAAAGCACACTCAAGCAAATTAATTATAATGCAACAGAGTAATTACACAAATTAAAAAACTAAAAAAGCCAGGCTTATGCAGAATGATCTGTAATGAAGTTGAATTATGAAAAATCACACAATTGTTTGTGTAGATAATATTTGTATTTTTGCAGAGTGAAAAAAGTTTAATTTTGATTGTAAGTTTTTGTTTTAATTTCACAAGCCTTCTAACATATGTACATGTATAATTTCAGGTTACTATTGAAGTAGGTAGAAGTGCAAAGGGAGAAGCTCTGTTGGATTTTAGCAATGCTAAATACAAGACAGGATTCCGGAAACTTCTTAAACAAAGTAAAGCAGCAAAGAAGGCTGCCGTAGCTGTAGTTGGTGGGATTGTCCGAGAGGAAATTCAAAAGTATCTTAAGAATAAGACAAAGTCATTGGATGGTTTGCAGGTAAATCAAAGTATTATAAGATGTATAACGCCAGATTGAGAGAGAAAATGTCATTAGTAAAAAAATACTTAGGAAAGGCAAGGTCCTGCTGTCCTTCTCTGATGCAATTACTGACTGCAGCTGTAACTAAAAAGCACTATGAAAAATTTGCTGTGAAGAAAGTTGGCCAAAAGCTTGTCTCCCTGGATCCCATAATTGGTACCTTGTTTAGCATCATTGGACATACAAGATCACCCACCAAGGAAAAGGTTATACAGCATTTCAATTCAGTGATGCTCTGGTTAGGTGGTGCCAAGAGGAAGGTAAATAAACTCAAAAAATTCAACACATGGAGACAAAATCTACAGAAGATTTGCAGTAGATCCATATTAAATTGTTAATAATGGTATATTAGTTTCATAAAAATAATCTAAACAATAATGACAGGTTTCAAGAGAGGTTTGTCTGAAGGTTATCGCCAATATATAATAATAATAATATTTGATTTTCTGAGGGTGACATAGGTCGTATTTAGCATGTGCTAATCTTCCATATCTATATGGCCCTCTATAACAACATACAAAACATAATATACATTAATCAACAGATAACATGATATCTTGACATACATACGATATGATTGGGAAAAGTTATAGTAATGAACATATGCAGGTACTGATAGAATAATCATATACAGTTACATGTATCATTCTGAAGAACATGAATTTCTTTATATATACATTTATAGGGAAACATTTAAGATCAATAGATCATAATACACATGCTTTCTTTTGCAGTTTTGTTATTTGGTGAATTTGTTGTTTTATCAGGCCGTTTCCCATACTATGGCTGCATAATCTATATATATGATATACCGTATGACAGTAACAATCAGAAATTACTTAAACAGAGTTTATATTTATCTTATAAGTGGCCTGTAGCATATAATATGACCATGTCAATGATGTCATAAATATTTTGGAATACACATAAATAATTCATGATATTACAATAACCATATGGCATTGAATATTGTCTCTGTATACAAAAGCATACTGTCGACGTCCGAGTTCCTCAGGAGATACCAGAATATCATGTATAATGAATGAGAAAAATTTAAACTCCTATATCATTTTAGAGATATTGAAATCCTAAGAACAATGTTTGATTGATATTGATTTGCATTTGGTGAACATGGAACAAATTATAACTTTTTTTAGCAATGGTTAATCATGTCTTTACCCAAAATATTTTACACGGTTACTTTTAGCTTAAATTTCATTATCGTTTCAGGTTTTTGATGCTTTCAGTCATATTGGATGGTGCAAGGGCATGAATGGGACAGGAAATCGTATAGATACATTTAGACAGGAGTATGACCAGAAAGTTATTCAGTGGAGGGAAAGTGTTTCAGCATGTCTTGCAGGTATCCAAATATGGTACAAAATGATAAATTAGACTGCCAGTTGTGCTGTATATTCCTGTTTTGGTAACTATCTGGTTTTAATGATGAAGCAAACTTGGTCAGTATCAAATAAGTTCAAAGTCCAAAATGTTATACAAGAAGTCAGCTGACCAGAGATCAAGGCCACTTTGTCAAAGGTCAAGATTATTTGAATCCAAATGTCAAGCACAAAGTGGATCTCTCGCTATGTCTCTTAGTTGGGGAGGTTTTAAGGTTGAATTAAAACAACTTGAAGCTAAAAGAAAAAAAACTAACTTCTGTACCTGTTAGTTCACAGGCTTTCCCATGTATATCAAGCATTAAACACCACATGGACTAAGCATGAATTTCCAACCCATGGGCTACACATATAACTATACAATGGTTGTTAAAAAATTTGAATGTTAAATGAGAAAAATCATTATTTCAGCAAGTAAATTCATGACATGTTGAAATGTTGTTATTCCTGTAGGCCTTAGCCCTGTAGCAGATAACCCTGATGTGTCTATGGAACTTGACAACTTGGACGATGTCTGGGAAGATGATGCTTGTACTGGAACAGACACAGATGACGATGACAGTGTTCAAAGTGACAGTTCACAATATACATCAACAAAGGCATCTACAGAAGAAGACATTGAAGAGAAGCAGACAGAATTCTCAGGTAAACATTTATAAACAAACAGGACCAGTTATTTGTTGCCTTTGTTAAACAGATCCCTCCTACTTGAATTGAAAGGGAAAATTTATTAATATTTTCTTAAAATTGAAAAAAAGCATTAATATATGGCTCATCATCAGTCTATAAACAATTGACAGAAGTGTTCAAATCAGCTGAAATTTTAACACTCTTGCAATCAAGATATGTCAGAATACATTTCATATTAATGTCTTCAGGTGTGTTATTAACGGCTCAGGTACTCCTTTTCAAGGTCCGAAGTCATAGGTCAATGTCACAAGACGTTTGTTTCAGTCTTCTTATCATATATTCTTCATGTAACAATAATATTCAAATGTATTTTCCAACACGAAATCATTTTTCGTAAGTCTATTCATGTATATTTTTCTACAGATGATGCAGCATCAACCGCTTCCATTGATTGTTTGTATGATAGTCAAACAATTCCGATATATGACACGACCCAATACTCCACTTTTGACATAACATTTGATAATGTGAATAAAAAAATTGGCGTTCGACATCACACTCTTGGTTTAGTTTGGTTTATTTTGTTTAACGTCCTATTAACAGCTAAGGTCATTTAAGGACGGCCTCCCGTGCGTGCGACATGCGTGCGTGTGGCGAGTGCGTATGCGTGTTTTGGGAGGCTGCGGTATGTTCGTGTTAAGTCTCCTTGTGATAGGCCGGAACTTTTGCCGATTTATAGTGCTACCTCACTGAAGCATACTGCCGAAGACACCCAGCAGCACACCTCACCCGGTCACATTATACTGACAACGGGCTAACCAGTCGTCCCACTCCAAGTATGCTGAGCGCTTAGCAAGAGTAGCAACTACAATTTTTAAAGACTCTGGTATGTCTCGGCAAGGGGACAGAACCCAAAGCCTTCCCTCACAGGTGCGAACGCTCAACTAAAGGCCAAAAGTGAGGCATTGTCAAGGGAGACATTAGGAAGAAGAAAGCTGTTAAGAAAGAAGAGAAAAGATAAGATCCCAAATTTAGTCGCCTCTTACGATCATGCAATGGGGGCAGCAGGTACAATTCTTACGCCCTACCTGCAGGGCGGAAGCGGAATACTGTATTAAACATGGTTCAGGCATATGCCACAAAAGATAGAGTAAGTGGTAGAGGACTAGATTTTGATCTTCCATCAGCAGATGCCATAAGAAACATATCTATAGAAGCTTATGTACCAACGGAAATGGATGATGAAATGCTAAAGGAGGAGCTCAACATTATGGTTGCCAGAATTCTATGTCAAAACATTGTCCCATTTTCGGATCTTGATGTTGATCTAGACATTCCTCACGAATACATGAATGAGTCAAAAGAAAAAAGTGAAATTGTGAGTATAATGAGCCTAATTAACCTTTCTACATTCATTAGCTCACCTGGACCGAAGGTCCGGTGAGCTTATGCCATGGTGCGGCATCTGTCGTCTATCCGTCAACATTTTCTTTAAATCACTACTAGTCTTAAACTTCTTAACAGATTTTAACCAATTTGGTCAGGAACATCCTTTGGGGAAGGGGAACAAAGTTTGTATAAATGTCGACTCTGACACCCCAGGGGCCGGAGGGGTGTGCCCCAATATGGGAAATAGAGGTTAGTCCTTTAAATCGCAATCGCTACTAGTAGTTATGAATAGATTTGAATCAAATTTGCTCAGAAATATCCTTGGGGGAAGGGGTACAGAGTTTGTATAAATATTGATTTAGGGGAGGGGCAGGGCCCCATAGGGGAAATAGAAGTTAGTCATTTAAATCGCTACTTATACTTTTGAAACCGTTGAGATTCCCATCCCCATAACCATATATAGCATTGTTGGGCATGAAGAGATAAACACAATCCTGATGTAAAAATAGACCCAGTGGTCTTTCCCCACCCCAAAGGACATAGTTTCTTTAGAAAAAACAATCATGTTGTAAAAACAATCCCTGGGGTGCTTTCAACACCATTGGAAGTCTGGACTTCATTTCTGGGTTATATCTTTAAAGCAGTTGAGATCCCCATGCCATAACCATATATAGCATTGTTCAACATCAATAAATGAAGCTATTTATTAATTGAACATGAGCTTTATTTTGACATTCAATTTTGTCAAATCCAACCAGGTGAGCCATACACGCCCTCTAGGCCTCTTGTTCCGTTTCTATGTATTCTGAATCCAAGTGAAAAATGCCCATTTTTGAATTGGAACTGTAAAAAAAATTACATTATAAGGAATTTATATAACAGAAAGTCATTTTAGCAGTGTATTTGAGGTAATAAATACATAGGTTCAACAAATATAGAAAATCATGAATATGAATAAGTATCATAAATTTTATATTTGTTTATCCAGGGGTGTAAAAAAAATTCAAGCCACTTACTATGAGCAAGTACAGCTCAGAAAGCTTTCTACACCCCTAATTATTACCAGAAGTATATTAAAATTGCTCATCTCCATGGTATGTTTGTCTGTCCAAGCTAACATCCAATATTTATGAGTACATTATATAGGTTCTTCTTGGTCTTTAGTCAGATCTGGGAACAAAATGGCTGACAGGTATTCATCTTGATTTTTAGGCTAAAATCTTTAATACAACTTCTTCTCAATAACTTATCAAGAAGCCCAGGGACTTGATATTGAGCCTGTAGCATGCTGGGGGTGAAGGGCTACAAGATTTATTTACATGAATAAGCCTAGCCTACTCTTGATATTTGAATGAAGTGGTAATCAACATAGTATCTGCATAAATGACCTATATCAACATCACATTAGCTCTAGAAGTAGGTGTGCGATACAGGCCTCTTGTTAGCTCACCTGGTTCGAAGGACCAAGGTGAGCTTATGCCATACCATGGCGTCCGTCGTCCGTCAACAATTGACTTATTTGACTTATTCTTCATAACCGCTGATCAGAATTTGAACAAATTTGGTCAGAATCATCCCTATGGGTAGGGGACTCAAAATTGTACAAATGACAGGGTTGACCCCCTGGGGGCCTCTGGGGCGGAGCCAAAAGGGGTCAATTTGGCTAAATTGATTTAAACAGCTTATTCTCTGAAACTTAGCAATTGTTTGACTGGTAGCATCCTATTGGGGTAGGGATTCAAAATTGTATAAAGGAAGGAGCTGACTCCCCAGGGGGCAGGGTCAAAAGGGGTAAATTGGTCTAAACACGTTCTTCTCTGAAACTAAGTAATGGATATCACTCACATTTATGTGGTAGCATCCCTATGGGGTCGCGCCAAAAGTCAATTTCATTTCATGGACTAATGCACTTTTGTGGAATTTTTAGTATTAAAATAAAACCAGTGTACATGTACCCATATAAAATGCTCATGATATATATTGACATAGCAATACCAGTGACAAATATACGTAAGTGTCATTCTTGTTTCATATCTCATGAAACCAGGTGAGCGATACAGGCCCTCTGGGCCTCTTGTTCATATTGTACTCAATCAATCATTACGGTATATATATTCTTATTTTGCAGGTTCCCTTAGGCATACTTCATAAAGATGAGACGAAAACAGGGGAAATGATTGAGATATTGGATCACTATAGTCAGTATTTGTCTAAAGATGCAAATGGAGATCCCGTGCCAATGC
This sequence comes from Pecten maximus, assembly GCF_902652985.1. Taxonomy (NCBI): domain Eukaryota; kingdom Metazoa; phylum Mollusca; class Bivalvia; order Pectinida; family Pectinidae; genus Pecten; species Pecten maximus. Next base: position 15,249,379 of record NC_047018.1, on the reverse strand, counting down.
TTCTTTACTGTGATGGCTAAGTTGTGAGAGAGTGTACGGTGCACAGCGAGCAAGAATTAATGCTTCTGATCAATGGTCACAGCTAGGTTCATTTGAGCCCAGCATACAGGAATGGCATAGAGGTCTAATGTATGTTCAGGACACATTTGATGACCTGTTTAAGTTCGACAGTCACAGGGAAAAGGGAACACTCTATAACTTGAAACAAATATTTGATTATACCAGTGTTTCCAAAAATGTCATGGACTGATTCAATAAAGCAGAGTCATTGCTTGAATTTGCAACAGATGGTTATGTTCTGACAGCAGCTATGCATTTCATGCAGACAAAAGATATAGAGGAACTGCCAGTAGATTTTCATATCACCCCTCAAGATCAGCTTGATTATATATTGAATATTTCAGATAAAATTGTTATGCGGTATATCATCAATATAATACTGATGAGATCAGGAATGTAGTTGTAGACAAAACACATGATGAGTCGCCATATTGTATCTGCAATCTTGATATTGGTGGACTAATGGTATACTGCGCAAACAAAGATGTCAGCGTGGACAATGGTTTCACTGTGAATGCATAGGAATACTTGACCCGCCAGAAGGTGATTGGTTCTGTTCAATGAATTTCTAAATAAAGATTACAAGGGAAAAAGTAGGAATGCTGGAGGTCAACTAACAGACAATACTATTGCAAGACATAGTCAGATGCTTGGTGTTGGAAAAACCCTTGAGAAGATGTATCATGGTGAGGTTGCCCAAAGGAGTTGCCATTTGACAAGGAAGACTGGACAATTCGACCGTAGGTCACGTACAGAAAATTCTACAGCCATTGGATCTTTTTAAATTAATTTAGTATACGGATGGGTCAAGCATCCAAGAGGGATGACATTTCCAAATCTAATGTTAATATGTTATTTTGTCATTTAAATTTACTTACTCATATTAATTATTAATTAATGTAAAAAATATACTAGTATATCGCAATACATGTATGTGTTAAAACTGAAATATATTGCAATGCAGATTCCAATTAGGTGAACCCTGATAATTTCAATGAGCGCAACATAGTGAGATGGGATTTGTACCGCTATTTTAAGGGTCAACTCGCTTTAATCCAACAACATATGGCCATCAATGACAGTCATTCAATTTGATTCCAACTCCAAACCTTTCAGTTACAGTATTAGTTTTTGGTTGGAACAATGTGAATGTAGGGCGTTGCAAAATTTTCCAGATGTAATGTGTAACTTACCTGTAATTACATGTACAGTACAAATTACTTAATTCATTGATAGTCATGCCTGGTTCCTTCAGTGAAAGGTACCTGATAGTGTATTTGTTGTATGAAAGGGTTGTCATATGTGATTTTGGAATGTTCATTTTATAAACAAATTTATAGAGGTGAAAATGAAAATATCACTCATATAAATTGAGGTACCTTTGCAACAAATTGCTGAGAGCTGTAGCATCCATTTTGTTTGTACATGAACATTTTGTTATACATACTACACAACATTTACAAAACTCACAAACACAATGTCCACAGCATTGTTCATCACATTGATGGTGCTTCGAAATGGATTTCAAAGCAGTTGTATTGGAACAGACCTGTTCCAAGCAGATAAGCCTCTGGCATTCTTCCATTTCTGATAACTATAACAGACCACGTTTTGTTTGGCAAGTGTCAAGAATTGTGGGGATAGGCCGGTACACCTCAACTGATAAATCTCACAACACCATATATATATACAAATAAACATTTATTATATACAAAAATTTACAAGAAGTAGAGATACAAACCACACCAAGTCGCATACCCTCTCTCTCGACGTCAATACACTACACATTAATAACCTAAATATATGCCTAATATTAACAATATTAAACCTATAAACAGTCTATTGAAAGTCTTTTCCCACAACTGCGGTCCTCCACACTGATGTATGTTTAAAGTCTTTTCCACGTAGTTGAAACCTCATCCTGGATGTTTTCACTAGTACTGTACGTCTGGATACACCTTCCATGAAGGATAACTGGTTACTGACTGGAACATTCATATGGAGCCTTAGTCATTGGTCTCCCAGGCCCTCAAGGTCACCTACAAGGTTACAGAGTGACTGAGTCCTAGTAAAAAGTTCATAAACTCCCAGCACAGTATTTTGACAGTACTTTCACCATCATTTACACATTCCTTATCAATAGGAATTTATAATTATCATACAAAGCAGTTCTGGACCTAGATTAATATGAAAATAACTCCTAAGCATTTAACACATGTTGCTAACATTATATATAAATACTGAGCCTAAATCACCCTATCTATACATTATTATACACATGTTATATAAGTTTTACTTACTTCACATGAAGTTGAGCACACAGCTCCTTAGCACACAGCTTCTGAGCACACAGCTCTCATAGCACACAGCTTCACCACCTCCTGGACATTATCAGCACACAGCTTGTACATGTCTACTGCCCTTTTACAGCTTCCTTCTTACATAACTGGCCTTACTCAGGTGGTCATTGGACACACAGTCCTTATATATACATAGGAGCATCCAGCTCCTCCATTTCATGGGCACACAGCCTCTTGACCGTGAAGTGACTGTACTGGTCGCTGTCTCCGGTTGAAAATGGACGCACACTCAGGCAAACTTACCTGAGAAGCATGCATTCATGTTTCAGTGACCTTACTTTGGGTTTGAGATTAGCCTCACGGGTAACATAGTACACACTTAGCTGTAAAATCACACCCTGGGATACAGTGTAATCACTGCATAGGACTTGTTTCACATAAAACATACTATACAAGTATGAGGACTTTTTGACAGCAAGTATCTGAACATTTTTGTTTACCCATCAACTTGCACTTGTCACAAGATACCGACATACTTCTTGGATATGCATAACCCATAGCTATACATTCACGGCCATCGCGACCTCCACGACCTACCTGTTGCCATAACTATAACATGGTCTTTGGTAAGCCCCACAGTACGACAACTTTAATGTCGGGAATATCTAACCCCATACCACAGGCATGTGTTGCAATTAGGACACGAATGGGGCCATCTGAAACTGAAAAAAACCTTTCATGATTCTTTCTTTAGAATTTTCATCTGTGTGTGAATGAAACATCTCTATCATTCTGGTTTGTGCAGATGGTTTTCCATTGTATGGTTTTTCCTTTTAACTGTGAATGAAAATAGATGTATAACCTTTCACATATGGCAATGGTATTCACATAAACAAGGATTTTCTCACAACCTACACCATGTCTTACTATTTCTTCACTAATCCATTCCAGCTCTTCAACTTTTTCTGTTTTTTTTTTTTTATATTTAAGAATATGTTTGGTCTATCAGGCACCTGAGTGACAATATGACAATTTTTAAACCCAAGTACTTGTTCTATGTCATGTTGTATTTGTGTTGTAGCTGTTGCAGTCACTGCTGGGACTGGACAATCCAAGATACTCTGAAGTATTGCGACACGCTTGTAATCAGGTCTAAAATATGAAATATGACCATATTTTTTTTTTCACTTCAGCATTAGTTAGATTTTATGTACATGTATAATCAGAAAAAATGGAATGACTACCACCGTTGACTGCAGTAGTGTGATAAAAAATTATTTGTATCCAGACTTGATAGTATAAATCGTGTAATCCTTTACATGGACATCCAGTAGTATTAAAATCTCAAGAGTCAGGGACTCTCAGCTGTAAAATCCTGAGAGTCAAAATTCTGCCCAGTCAGAGAGTGAAAATATAAAATGCGCAAAAACTTGACTGTCAACAATGAATCGTTTTCAAATGTATAAATTGTACTGATATATATGCGCCATTTCTAAATTCATTAAATATAATATGTGCATGTTCAAAAACATTAGTTCAATTGAATGTACCTTCCAAAGTCCCCATGAATTGATAATAACAATTAGAAAATTGAGTTGTAATTTTATCCATACTTTTTTTTATACTGAAACAGTATAATAATAATTATAATAAATTTGAAGTATATGCTATGTAAGGGATTAATGTTTGATCTTTATATGCATTGTATGTACTGTATCTACTGTCTATTGAGTACATGTACTAAGAAGTACCAGTAGTACCTAGTATTTGAAAATCACTTCTATTTCATGCCCTTGTGGAAAAAAAACAATATAGAAAATGATGCATCAGTATCGATAAATCATTTTTATATTAGTAGATCAATATAATAAATGCTTTTTTTCCCACATTGGCTTGACCTACATTTCAAGTCTTGATTTAATTCCTGTTAACATTTGAAATATAAATTATGGATTCATGAATACCACATTCACAAATACATATGGGTATTTTGCATTAAACATTGTTGTGTTGCTATGTAATGAGATTGATTTTGAGCAGGACAAATACCTGAACATCCATTAACCTGTTATTTTGTCTTTTCTCACAATTTTCAGTTCAAATGAGTGCATTATCTATTGATCCCTTCCCTATATGCAGATTATTTATGTATATTTGATGGCTTTAACCCCTATGGATAGCCAGGGTCATGTTGAGGGAAAATCTTATTATTTGGAAAGCTTTATGGAAAATCCAGCACAAGAAATCCAGAGCAAGAGTAATTTCTTCAAGTAATGGTATTGACTAATCAATTTTCACTTAGAACATACCATTCAGAAATGCAGTGGGCCTCATCATATGCTACACAGCAAATCTTATCTTGTAGCTTTGCGTATTCATCTCTCCATCTGGGTGTGACGGCCATCTCTGGTGTTGTAAAAACAACACTGGTGTTGCCAGAAAGAATATCTAAAGACAATCCCGTTTCACGGCTGTCAGCAAGTGTTTTAGACTTACTCTACACTTTCATTTTTGTATTTCAACTTGTTTATGATGAAGTGCATTTCGACATTTTACCAATTTAAAAAAGAATCAATTTCCTATTATACATAAACAAGTCCAATACAAGGATGACATTATACTAAATATGTCTTCATTTCCAGTTGATATCTGGAAAGGATTAATAATTACATTTATTTTTTTAAATTGCAATATATTTGAAAGCAATTTATTAAATTTTATTTTATCAAACTATTATAATATACAGTTTTGAAGATTATTAGGCCTACTTTCAATCTCGGGAAGAGTTGTTTCGGGGTTGATATCTGAACACAAGACCAGATGGTCTTGTAACGATCTCATTTGATCCCTGAAGAGAGACCACAACACACATATGGTCCTTATCTGGTTTCAGCTATAATTAAATGCAATATTAATTCAATAACATAAAAAGTATGTCCAGTAATAGCTGCAATAAAGTGATGTCCAAAACAGATGTTATTACACTCAAAACATCTATATTAAGACCCAAATTTGAATGAATTCATTGATTTTCAGTGTGGTACACATTGATTTACCTGTATACATACATATAGTTAATTCAGCTGTATAGTAGACATAGAATAACTCAAAAAGATTGTGTATCAATTCTAGGCAAGTCCAGAACTTTACTTTTCTTAGGCTGTCTAGATCTACGATTACTATGACAAAAAAAAAATTTTTAAAAAATAAAAAAAATACGCACCCGGTCAAGAATAAGAGGAACCAAGGTATAGCATATACTTTTCCCAAAACCAGTTGGGAAAATGGCAAACACATCCTGACCACTAATCAAGGTAGAAATGACCTTCAATTGCTCACTTTTCAGTGAAAAGTTAAAATTTTTCTCGGCCAAGATTTCGTCGGCGAGTTTCGCAATCTCGGCAGAACGAACACCGGATTTTGCCATCTTGACAACTTGTCAACAATGTGCAAGCGCACAGATGACAAGAACCGAAAGTGTTATTTTAAGTTACAGGAAAACCCCTTTTGCTGATTTATAAATAAGTTGATCACATTGAAATCTCGCGAGACCTGGTGTCCTGGCGATGGCGGCCATTTTCAAAAAAACTGTACTGAAATCGGAATGGACGAGAATGCGGATGGATATATCAATTGAAAGATCATTATAGAGTTAAATATCTATGTAAGGTAATAAAATAATATCTTACCTTTTAATTGATATACACCTTGCATGCGTCAGGTTGATGGAAAAAGGAGAAAATGCTGTCTAAACGCCGACCTAAGGGTGGGTCGGAAAAATTGCTCGTTTTCTGCTCGTAAGGAGTTCTGACGTCTACATAGTAAGATCGTCAGAAAATTCGGACTAGCGACATGTATGCGTGTGGTGAGTGCGTATGTGTGTTTTGGGAGGCAGCGGTATGTTAGTGTTAAGTCTCCTTGTGATAGGCCGGAACTTTTGCCGATTTATAGTGCTATCTCACTGAAGCATACTGCCGAAGACAACCAGCAGCACACCCCACCCGGTCACATTATACTGACAACGGGCGAACCAGTCGTCCCACTCCCAATATGCTGAACGCTAAGCAGGAGCAGCAACTACCATTTTTAAAGACTCTAGTATGTCTCGGCTAGGGGACAGAGCCCAAAGCCTTCCTCACAGCGGCGAACGCTCAACTAAAGGCCAAAAGTGAGGCATTGTCAAGGAAGACATTATGAAGAAGAAAGTTGTTAAGAAAGAAGAGAAAAGATAAGATCCCAAGTTTAGTCGCCTCTTACGATCATGCAATGGGGGCAGCAGGTACAATTCTTATGCCCTACCTGCAGGGCCGAATTCCCAATGAAAATCACTATATAAATATCATGTATATAGCGAACACCTTCTTAATGCGGACAGCGGACACTTATTTTTGTCCGTAAAGTTGTTAAAAATTCCGTATAACGGACACGTGAAATCATAGCTGTGCTGTTATTTGTGTGTAAAATGTTGACCTCACTGAGGAACACTGCCGAAAACACCATACGCGGTCTCATTATACTGAAAACGGGGGAACCATCGTCCCACTCCTACTATGCTGAGCACTAAGTAACTATGGGGCGCCGTTTTACTATTTATTCCCATTGGGTGATACCACCTATTCGAATAGGTGATATCACCTATTCAATCAGTGATATCACCAATTCATTTTTCAAATACGTGATATCACCTATTCGAATAGGTGATATCACCAATTCGAATAGGTGATATCACCCATTCGAATAGGTGATATCACTCATTCGAATAGATTAAGATATTCTTAAGTGATATCACCTATTCGAATTGGTGATATCACCTATTCGTTTTATTAAGTGATATCACCTATTCGAATGAGTGATATCACCTATTCGAATAGGTGATATCACTTATGAAATTTTAAAAGTGATATCACCTATTCGAATTGGTGATATCACCTATTCGAATTGGTGATATCACCTATTCGTTTCATTAAGTGATATCACCTATTCGAATGAGTGATATCACTTAAAAAATTTGGAAAACTGTATGCTCCCCAATTTCATCATGTGTAACATGTCGCAGTGCATATATAGTCATTCAAAATGGAAAATCGAGCAAAGGACGACATTCTGAAAAATGTGCAAGACATTATCATCCTTGCACAGCGTTGTTTTAATACTAATGATGTGGACACCACTAAGATTTTGTGCGACTTGAAGCACTCATTGCGGTCGCTTCGTTTAATTAGAGGTCAACTGAGCGCAAACAACTTCGATAATGTTGAATCAACGTTGACAGCGCTTATAGACCAGATAAGCATGAAAGCGGAAATGATGAATGGTGAACATTCATTTGCTCCGTCGAGAGACTCTAATGGTAAGTTGTTTAGAAACTGAATACATTTGAAATGAAATTTAAATAAAAAAACGTAAATAAATAGATTCTACTCTCACTGGACCTCTGCTAACTAATAAGTTAATTATGTGTTTATCATAGGAAGAAAAATGGAGTTTGTGAAGGTGACCTCTTAGGATGGCCACACGTTCCGCGCATCTGTTGTGCGCAACCAATGAAACAAAAATCGTGTCAGTTGTCGTCAGTGGTATGGCTCTGATGCTTGAAGTCAAGAATTGAAAAACTGAAAATAAATTAACAATATTGTAACAATGTCTACCTTTTAAGTATGCACATCGGAAATTTATCTAATAAAAACCAGTATGTTTTACGAATTGGACGTTGTTTTTAAACTTTACGACATGTGCGTGTTTTACGGCATAGATACGGAAATCGGCGATCCGATAGATTCTACCAGCATCAGTCGAGGAGTCGTCAAAAGAGTCGACTCGAGTCGAACTTCCTGAAATGATTGCCACCAGCATCCCAAACACAGCGAACTTCTCCGCAAATGGAACATGGAGAATATTGGCAGAAATTTTATAATCTATTAGACAACCTAACCAATACAAACACCATTTAATAATAACCGGCGACATTAACCAACACATGCTTAACATACTACCAAACTGTTATATCTCTAGAATTCTTACTAAATATCAACTTGATAATGTTAATCAATCACCAACCAGAATTACTAGTACATACTCAACATGTATTGATATATTTTATGTTAATAACTTGAATATGATGCAGAATACTGAAGTTTTACCACCTTTATGCATTGTCCAATAGTTCTTCATCTATGTTTTAAAATATTTAAAGAACGGTCCTTTGAAAGAATTATCTATAAATATAATGAAGCAAATTGGTACCTAATGTTCTTCCTTAGATTGGGAAACAATAATTGGAAACGATAATGATGTAGATGTAATTAATGATAAAATATTAAACAATATCAGAACATTAACTGAAACTCACATTCCTTCAAAAAAGATAAGAATACCCCCAAATGACAAACCTTGGATGAATAGCTTGATTAGAAATAGATTAGAAAGAAAAGTAGAATTCATAAAAGAGCTAGAAACACTAACAAGGAAAGTGATTGGCTTAAGTTCAGAAACTCTCGTAATGAAGTTATTGACTTAATCCGTGAAGCAAAATCTGATTATTTGACAAAGATGCAAAATTCTCTATTAAATAAAAATACTCCAAGAAAATGGTGGCAAATAGCCAAATCAATAAGTGATCTTCATAATAAATCTACCTCAAATCCCCTCAGTGTCATTTTTATTTACTTCCCATCTAATCAAATTCCTATGGAAAGCCAATGCTTAAATTTTGCGAATTGCTGATACATTCAATGCTAACTACCCAATGCGCATTGTTTATATTTAACATAAAGTCTACCGTGGCGTCCGTCGTCCGTCCGTCAACAATTAACTTATTTGACTTCTTCATAACCGCTGATCAGAATATGAACAAATTTGATCAGAAGCATCCCTATGGGTGATGGAGCTGACCCCTTGGGGGCCTCTGGGGTGGGGCCTAAAGGGGTCAATTTGGCCAAATTGATTTAAACAACTTATTCTCTGAAACTTAGCAATGGTTTGACTGGTAGCATCCTATTGGGGTAAGGATTCAATATTGCATAAAGGAAGGAGCTGACCCCCAAGGGGGCAGAGGTCCGGGTCAAAAGGGGTCAATTGGTCTAAACCAATGACTCATTAACTAGAGCTACTGATACTTCATTGGATGTTATACTAACAGGTGATATTAATATAGACATGTTGAATATTCCATTAAACGATCACTTGTCAAGACTACTTATTAAACATAACTTATCTAGCCTTATTAGTGAACCTACAAGAATAACGCCTGATAGTGCCACATCCATTGATGTAATCTTTACTAATAATCTGAACCTAATTAAAAACACTCATGTAAGTCCACCATTCTGCAGTGACCACTCTCCAGTCCATGCTCAAATTTCTTTTACTTTATTCAAACAAGCAAGCTATAAAAAACCACTATTAAAATATGATGAGGCTGACTTTGACAGTATAAATAATGCTCTCCTCAATATTGATTGGTTGAACATTTCATCAAATCAAGACTCTAACACATTCAACTCCTTTATACTTGATTCAATAACTGAGCAAGTCAATACTTTCATTCCTTCAAAAGTTATAACCATACGTCCAAATGATAAGCCTTGGATGAATAACATTATCAGACTGAAAATGAGACAACGTAATAGAATACATAAAAAAGCAAAACTAACAAATAACCCCCACTTTTGGGAGAGATTTAGATTTTTAAGGAATGAAACGATTGACTTAATTCGTGAAGCAAAGGGGAATTATATTAAAACTCTTGAAAACTCCTTAAATGAAAACACAGTCCCTTCAGACAAGTGGTGGAAGATAGCAAAGTCTATTACTAACTTCTCAAATAAATCTACATCGATTCCTCCTCTTGAATCCAATGAACAACTTATCTCTCATCCTATTGATAAAGCAGAGCTCCTTAACAATCACTTTACTAATATTTCAACATCATCACCTGATCTTGAGTTGCCCCAGACATCACAACCATATGCTCTTCACTCCTTAACTAATATTCATGTCACTGAGCAAGATGTAATGGACCAACTTAGTATCCTCAATGTAAACAAACCACCTGGCCCTGATGGTATTGTTCCTAAAATTGTAAAAAAAGCTTAGTAACTCTCTTATTCTACCTCTTAGTATTCTTTTCAACAAAACCCTAGAATCAGGAGTACTGCCATATAGTTGGAAACAATCAAACATAAATGCTATATATAAAGGAAGTGGGTCATCTAATGATGTTTTAAACTATAGGCCAATATCTATAACTTCATGTTTCAGTAAAATAATGGAAAAAATTATATTTAAATATCTTTTTAATTATTTAATTGAAAATTCAATCTTAACAAAACACCAGTCTGGTTTTATACCAGGTGATTCCACAGTTAGTCAATTGTTGTTTATTTATAATGAGATATCTAGTAATATGGACAAAGGAAAAGAGCTCAGATTTATTTTCTGTGATGCAAAGGCATAGGAAATAGGGTATCTCCGAACGCAAAGTGGTTTGACGAGGAGTGTGACAACTTAAAACAACGTAAATGTATTCTATTAAATGACTTCCGTAGTACCAATAACATGGATATACTTCACCAATATCTTGATGTTAGGAAGTTATACAGATCAACTTGTCGTCAAAAAAGTCAGGACCATAAAAAAGAGCTAGCAGAGGCTCTCACAACATCAGCCGTTAATAAAAATGCTTGTGACTTCTGGAGCAAAGTTAAAGGTATACTCAAACGAGGAACCAGTATTAAGAACACCATAACATCAGATGAATGGAAAAACTATTTCGAGAAACTTTTAAATCCAGTATTGGAGGAAAGTGATGATAGTTTCAGTGAACATGTGAAATCAGCTCTAAGAGAACATAGTGGAAAATGTGAAGCATGTGAACAATCTAATGATGACTCTATACTTAATGCATACATAACAGTTGATGAAGTGAGAAATGCGATACATGATCTTAAAAGTAACAAATCGCCAGGTGAAGATACAATTCCTAGTGAATTCTTTAAACAGACGGTCAACGTCGGAATGCCGAGTGTACTACAAAAACTGTTCAATCTAATTTTACAGAATGGAAAGTTTCCAGAAAACTGGACAACCAGTATCATTGTGCCGTTATATAAAAAGGGTGACATTAACGACACAGGAAATTACAGAGGTATTTCACTATTAGCTGTGATGAGCAAGATCTTCACAAAAATTTTGTGTACACGAGTAAGGGCATGGTCAGATCTAAACAATACGCTGTCGGAAGAACAGGCAGGATTCCGAAAAGGTTATTCAACAATAGACAATATATTTAGCTTGCAAGCAGTTATACAGAAATACCTGTCAAAAAAGGGAAATGTGTTTTATTGCGCTTTTGTAGACTTTTCTAAGGCGTTTGACTGTATTAATCATGAAAAGCTATTTTATTGCCTAATACAACAAAATCTTCATGGACGAATAATAACTGTTCTACAGGACATGTACTCTTCTGTAAAAGCTAAAGTGAGACTAAATGATAATCTATCTTCAAGCTTTGAATGTAACTCTGGTGTAAAACAAGGATGTATACTCAGTCCGCTATTATTTGCCAGCTACGTCAATGAGCTATCAGAAATGTTAAATGAAGACAGTGAACTTCAGTCAGGAATTTATATAACAGAAATCATTCGGAGACTCACACATTTATTGTTTGCTGATGACCTGGTTCTGCTCAGTGACACGGTAGTAGGTTTACAAAAGAAGCTGAATACTCTTGCTCAATATTGTTACAAGTGGAATATGAAAGTCAATCTTGGGAAAACAAATGTAGTAGTGTTTAAGAACGGAGGACATTTATCTTCTACAGAATGTTGGACATACAATGGTGAACAAATAGTAACTGTGAACTACTATAAATATCTAGGAATTATTTTCTCCTGTCGCCTGAAATGGAGTGCAGCATGTAAAACACTAACACAACAAGCTACAAAGGCATTAAACATGATAAAGAACTGTCTGACAAGGATTGGTAAAAGAGATACAACCATTGCTTTTAAACTGTTTGATAGTATGATATCACCTATATTATGTTATGGTGCTGAGATATGGGGTACAAATTACCAGAAAGATATAGAAGCAGTCCAGACCAAGTTTTGTAAGTGGTTACTATGTACAGGAAGTAATACCAACAACTCCATAGCTCTAGGCGAATGCGGTCGTCATGAACTGAGTGTCAATTATTTTTGCAAACCCATTAAGTATCTTCTGCGCCTATTCAGAATGGAATACAGCCGTCTTCCAAAACAATGCTTCATTATGCTGCGCCATCTTGATGAGCATGACAAAGTAACCTGGTGTACACAAGTAAAAAACCTACTATTCTACAATGGTTTCGGTATAGTATGGGAACATCAAGGAGTTGGTGATGAAAAAAGGTTTATAGATGCATTTAAACAACGTTTACGAGATATTAACCTTCAGAAGTGGTCAGAATACTTAAGGGAATCTCCAAAATGTGAACTATACTCCCGTATAAAACCTGCTTTACAAACGGAGAAGTGCATAAATACCTTATCATTCACTCTTAGATTCGCATTATTAAACCTGAGATGCTCTACACATAACTTGGAGATAGAAACGGGTAGGAAAAAAAATACTCCTCGGAATGAAAGAACTTGTAAGATATGTAATATGAAGGAGGTAGGGGATGAATTGCACTTTATGCTGAAATGTCCCATACTGAAAGACATTAGAGTTAACTTTTTGCCGTCGTGGTGTTATACAAGTCCAACAATGTCAAACCTCGTCAAAATACTGCGTTCGGAGAATGCCACTATGATAAAGAATATTGCTATCTATATCAAAAAAGCAAACGATGTAAGAATAGAGATGCTAAATAGCTAAGTGAACATTTTATTTAAATACAATATGTACTACATGTGTGATACTACTATTCAAATTACAAGTTATACATATGTATTATGTTATACATTATTATTATATAACTAATATGATATATGATATGAATGTTAATATACTTGAATACACAAGTGATACATAACATGTAAAATTATACTGCGCCCTGATGCTGGGTGTTTACTTATCTATATGTCTATCTATGACGATGCCAATTAACTAATTAATGTTGTAATGGTACTATGGGCTGGAGGCCTTTTTTGTACAATAAATATTATTATTATTATATTATTATTATTATTATTATTATTATATAAAGCATTTGACAGAGTCTGGCATGAAGGTCTTATACAGAAGCTTAAAATGTATGGAATTGATGGAAATTTACTTTTATGGTTTCAAAATTATCTCTCAGACAGAATGCAAAGAGTCTCTACCGAAGGCTATCACTCTCAATTCAAAGTTGTAAATGCAGGGGTACCTCAAGGATCAGTTCTTGGACCTCTTCTCTTTCTCCTCTATATAAATGACATCACTGATAATGTTTCAACTAATATCAAACTTTTTGCTGATGATACTTCTTTGTATGTAATAATAGATGATAATGCAGCACAAGCAGCACAAGCTCTAGCAGATGATCTCTCTAATATTAATGAATGGGCAGGTATTTGGGACATTAATTTTAACCCTAACAAAACTAAATCAATTATCTTTTCAAGAAAACACAACAAAGATCACCCTCCAATAACTTTCCAAAATAGATAAATTACAGACACAACAGTTCACAAACATCTTGGACTTACACTACAAGAAGATGCAACATGGAAAGAACATATCCTTAATATATATAGAAAAGCATACAATAGATTAAATATTCTTCGATACATAAAATTTAAAGTGAATCGTAAGTCTTTAATCAAAATATATACAGCATTTATAAGACCAATTTTAGAATATGCAGACATAATCTGGGATAACTGCACTCACCAATTAAAACAATTATTAGAATCTGTTCAGTTAG